>NC_084738.1:3858353-4013353 GCF_033978785.1 Entelurus aequoreus
TTCCGTAATACCATTTCTCAATTCAAAATGTTACTACTTCAACATTTTTTGACCGATTTGAAAAATTCCAACACCAACCATTTCAACTCAGACCATTCAAGTTTTTTTTTTTTTTATTTTCAAAAAAATTCCAGTTTTTCCCGAAATTCCCACATTTTTTGGAAATTCCCTTTGAAATCAATGGGACATTCTTCAAAGTTCCACAACTCCCACATTGTTCTTCAAGATTCAAACTGTTCAACTTCCAACTGTTCAGCCAATTCGGGAATCGCAAGCTTTCCCTTGACAAATTCCAAAAAAAATTCTCATTCAAAATTTCCACATTTTTCAACCAATTCAAACCATTTCAACTTCAACACATTCCACCATCCTGGAAATTTAAACTACCCTTTTTCCAAGTTCAAAAAAATTCCAGGATTTTCCAGAATTCCTGGTTTTCCAAAGCCCTACTTCCACCCTTTTTTCTGGCGACTACTCCTTCCACATTTTTCAACCCTTTTCAACCGTTCCACCGTCCAAACATTCCTCTTAATCAGGACATGAAACAAAGTTGTTTTTTGGACTGGAACAATTACCGGTTTTCCCGAAATGCCAGGAATTCCGTAATACCATTTCTCAATTCAAAATGTTACTACTTCAACATTTCTCGACCGATTTGAAAAATTCCAACACCAACCATTTCAACTCACTCAGACCATTCAAGTTTAGTTTTTTTTAATTTTCCAAAAAATTCCAGTTTTTCCCGAAATTCCCACATTTTTTGGAAATTCCCTTTGAAATCAATGGGACATTCTTCAAAGTTCCACAACCCCCACATTTTTCTTCAAGATTCAAACTGTTCCAACTTCAAACTGTTCAGCCTATTCGGGAATCGCAAGCTTTCCCTTGACAAATTCCGAAAAATGTTCTCATTCAAAATTTCCTAATTTTTTCAACCAATTCAAACCATTTCAACTTCAACACATTCCACCATCCTGGAAATTTAAACTACCCTTTTTCCAAGTTCAAAAAAATTCCAGGATTTTCCAGAATTCCTGGTTTTCCAAAGCCCTACTTCCACCCTTTTTTCTGGCGACTACTCCTTCTACATTTTTCAACCCCTTTCAACCGTTCCACCGTCCAAACATTCCTCTTAATCAGGACATAAAACAAAGTTTTTTTTTGGACTGGAACAATTCACGGTTTTCCTGAAATTCCAGGAATTCCGTAATACCCTTTCTCAATTCAAAATGTTACTACTTCAACATTTCTCGACCGATTTGAAAAATTCCAACACCAACCATTTCAACTCACTCAGACCATTCAAGTTTGGTTTTTTTGAATTTTCAAAAAAATTCCAGTTTTTCCCGAAATTCCCACATTTTTTGGAAATTCCCTTTGAAATCAATGGGACATTCTTCAAAGTTCCACAACTCCCACATTTTTCATCAAGATTCAAACTGTTCCAACTTCAAACTGTTCAGTCTATTCCCTTGACAAATTTCAAAAAATGTTCCCATTCAAAATTTCCACATTTTTTCAACCAATTCAAACCATTTCAACTTAAACACATTCCACCATCCTGGAAATGTAAACTACCCTTTTTCCAAGTTCAAAAAAATTCCAGGATTTTCCAGAATTCCTGGTTTTCCAAAGCCCTACTTCCACCCTTTTTTCTGGCGACTACTCCTTCCACATTTTTCAACCCCTTTCAACCGTTCCACCGTCCAAACATTCCTCTTAATCAGGACATAAAACAAAGTTGTTTTTTGGACTGGAACAATTACCGGTTTTCCCGAAATTCCAGGAATTCCATACCATTTCTCAATTCAACATGTTACTACTTCAACATTTCTCGACCCATTTGAAAAATTCCAACACCAACCATTTCAACTATTCAAGTTTTTTTTTTTACCATTTTCCAAAAAATTCCTGCTTTTCCCGAAATTCCCACATTTTTTGGAAATTCCCTTTGAAATCAATGGGACATTCTTCAACGTTCCACAACTCCCACATTTTTCATCAAGATTCAAACTGTTCCAACTTCAAAATATTCAGCCTGTTTGGAAATTGTGTGCTCTACTTCGACAATTATTTAAAAAATTCCAGGATTTCAGTTCAACGTCAGCATTGGAGCCTTCACACGCAATTCCTTAAGGAATTGCCTTATCTTGTTGTACTTCTTCTTTCAATGTTGACATAAACATGTTACACATACAATTGCATTTGTTCGACTCACTTTTTCTTTTTTTTTTTAATATTGGTTATGAAAAATAAAAACTTAAATAAATATCTGCTTGTCAAAGCAAGTTATCCATCAATCTGTAAAAAAAAAAGTTTTAAAAATCAATAATCAAATGTTGAGGTTTGCATTAATTTACAGTATATTCACTGTTACACGTGGCCCTCAGTAAAAATGAGTTTGACATCCCTGCTGTACAAGTTTGTTTACATGCCCACGACAAGGATAATTGATAGGGATAACCTCTTTTAGTGAGTATTTCCGCATAGTGTGACAAAAAATACTAATTATACATGAATACTATGTTGATCTTAGAGTTGAGTTGAGTTTGAGTTTATTTCGAACGTGCATGCACACAACATGATACATCACAATTTCCAGTTCCTCTATTCAACATGTTCGAAAAGGAGTAGGAAGAAGCAGAGCTTATTTAATCCTACCCCTTTTCCTGTACATAGCAGTTGCTCAAACTTTTGTTCATTTCCTGTTCTCAATTTATTCAAGTAATAACCCCCCATCCATCCATTTTCTACCGCTTGTCCCTCTCGGGGTCGCGGGGGGTGCTGGAGCCTATCTCAGCTGCATTCGGGCGGAAGGCGGGGTACACCCTGGACAAGTCGCCACCTCATCACAGGGCCAACACAGATAGACATACAACATTCACACTCACATTCACACACTAGGGCCAATTTAGTGTTGCCAATCAACCTATCCCCAGGTGCATGTCTTTGGAGGTGGGAGGAAGCCGGAGTACCCGGAGGGAACCCACGCAGTCACGGGGAGAACATGCAAACGCCACACAGAAAGATCCAGAGCCCGGGATTGAACTCCGGACTACTCAGGACCTTCGTATTGTGAGGCACATGCACTAACCCCTGTCCTACCGTGCTGCCCTGCACACAACATGATACATCACAATTTCCATATTTAATCCTACCCCCTTTTCCTTTACATAGCAGTTGCTCTAACTTTTGTTTTGTGTGCAATCTACTAATAAAAGCTTCAATCAATCAATCTTTTTTTTTTTGATAGATTGAGACTTTTATTAGTAGGTTGCACAGTGAAGTACATATTCCGTACAATTGACCACTAAATGGTAACACCCCAATAAGTTTTTCAACTTGTTTAAGTCGGGGTCCACTTAAATTGATTCATGATACAGATATATACTATCAGATATATACTATTATCATAATACAGTCATCACACAATATAATCATCAGGGTATATACATTGAATTATTTACAATCCGGGTGTGGGATGTGGAGGAGGGGATGGGGGGCGGGGGGGGGGGGGGGGGTTAGGTTTGGTTGTTATCATCACTTCAGTCATCAACAATTGAGAACAGAGAAATGGACTTTGAAACAGTGTAGGTTTGACTTGGTATGATATGTACTAGGGCTGCAACTAACGATTAATTTGATAATCGATTAATCTGTCGATTATTACTTCGATTAATAATCGGATAAAAGAGACAAACTACATTTCTGTCCTTTCCAGTATTTTATTGAAAAAACCCAGCATACTGGCACCATACTTATTTTGATTATTGTTTCTCAGCTGTTTGTACATGTTGCAGTTTATAAATAAAGGTTTATTTAAAAAAAAAAATAATAATAATAATAATTTTTTTTAATTTTTTTTTTTAAAAGCCTCTGCGCATGCGCATAGCATAGATCCAACGAATTGATGACTAAATTAAATCGGCAACTATTTTTATAATCGATTTTAATCGATTAGTTGTTGCAGCCCTAATATGTACAGCAAGTAGTGGACATAGAGAGAGAGATCAGAAAGCATAAGAAAGAGTATCCACATTTGATTATTTACAATCCGGGGAGGGTGTTAGTTTAGGGTTGAAGTTGCCTGGAGGTGTACTTTTAGTGCGGTTTTGAAGGAGGATAGAGATGCACTTTCTTTTACACCTGTTGGGAGCGCATTCCACATTGTTGTGGCATAGAAAGAAAATGAGTTAAGACCTTTGTTAGATCGGAATCTGGGTTTAACGTGGTTAGTGGAGCTCCCCCTGGTGTTGTGGCTATGGCGGTCATTTACGTTAAGGAAGTAGTTTGACATGTACTTCGGTATCAGGGAGGGATAACCTCTTTAAGTGAGTATTTCCACATGAATACAATGTCGATCTTAAGAGTTGAGTTTGAGTTTATTTGGAACGTGCATGCACACAACATGATACATCACAATTTCCAGTTTTTCTATTCAACATGTTCGAAAAGGAGTAGGAAGAAGCAGAGCTTATTTAATCCTACCCCTTTACCTTTAAACTTCCTGTTCTCAATTTATTCACAATATACTCCATATACCATGAATTGATTAACGTGGACCCCGACTTAAACAAGTTGAAAAACTTATTCGGGTGTTACCATTTAGTGGTCAATTGTACGGAATATGTACTGTACTGTGCAATCTACTATTAAAAGTCTCAATCAATAACCATACAAATAAATAAATAATAATTGGTGAAGTAAGTTATATTACATATGGTGAGATGAGTAAGATTATCTTGAAAATGAATGGATGGATGAGATAAATGTCAGAATGTTTATCATAGTAGGGTAGTTCATGTCTTGTTTGTGTTACTTTTTAATTGCCAAGTCAGCAGCTTACTTCAGGTGCCTGCCAAAAAAAATCTGACAAACGAGCACTGGCGGGAGTACACTTGTGTGTGTGCATTGAAGGTCGGCCGACAGATGTGCCCGTGGGGACCGGTGTGAAGCGGAGGGTGGTGGGCGGGAGGAAGAGGCAGCGAAGGACGGGCACAGGATGGCGTCTTTCACCGGTGCCGACCAACACAACTCCTTCGGGCCGGTCGACCTTAGAAGCACTAACGGGGATGTAACTCACGTTATGCGAAAAACACTTGCCAATTACGAGCTTGTTATTTTCACCTAAACGTCACACACACACACACACACACGACAAGCTAGCCAGTGCTAATGGAAGAAGAAGGTGGCGGACATTATGAGGGAGACTGTTGGACGGAGTGGATGAAAACACCGTCTTACCTTCGCGAATGACGTAGGGAGGGGGGGCGGTAAGTTGAGACTTTTCTAGGCGCACGTCGTCGTCGTCGGCAGCATCTTTCAGCGTTCCACTTTATTAATCCTCCTAACAAAAAGATGCGATCTTCGCCTTTAAGCTTCTTGCCGCGAATGCTCCCTGTTTGTTGAAACAAGTCCAATCCAAGTGTTCCGCTGCTCTTTGCTCGGAGTCGCACTCTGCCCAACTCTTGTGGTTTTTTTCCCCTTCTTCCTCTCCTTTATCAAGGCGGGGTCTTGGGTCGTCCAAACCAATGACATATACAAGAAGCCCCCCTCCTCCCTCCTCTCTCCCTCACTCACTCACTCACTCACTCCGCCCTGTCTTATGGTCAAACCATCTCTCTGCAAAAAACAAACAAAACAAAAAAAAACATCCTTCTATGACGTTTTCAAAGAAAAAAAAACACACAAAAAAAACTGCACAGATGTTCCAATTCCCAAGATGCAACATGGAGTTTTTTGCTGGACAACATTTCCTTCACAGTCAAACGGTTTTCCAAATAAAAGTTTTTGATAGTCCTCCGCAGCAGGGCCGGCCCGTGGCATAGGCCGTATAGGCAAATGCTGAGGGCGCCGTCCATCAGGGGGCGCCTCGCCAGTGCCACAAATGTTGGAGGAAAAAAAAAATAAAAAGTTGCTACTATTATTTCTAAATACATAAAATAATCCCACGTTAATTAAAATGCAAAGTAAAGCCTATTTAATAGAAATATTATTTGTTACAACATTACACCTCCCCCGGCACGGTGCGCCCCCTCCTTTCCCGTATCATGACTCTTTTTGGACATCCCACATAAAAAAAATCAACACAAGATGTCAAAACGGCCAAAACTGTCAGGTGCCCAGGGAAGAAAAAAGAGAAAAGAAGAGGAGAAACGAGAAAAAGACAGAGGTAGCAGGTAGGTAACGTTAGCCTACATGAAATTATTTGTCTGTTACAGAATGTGATAGTAACCTGGCTTTTTAGCATTAAGCTAATGTTACATGATTCGGCAATTGCTAATCAATAAATAGCTAGTTCTGTTTTAACGTCGGGTTAATATTGTGGAGGGGGCTAAATTGTTATGGAAAATAATAATGTAACGTTAGGTAATTACAGTACTCCCTGGTGTACAGTAATTTGTAAGTAATTCTAGTTAATGCAATATTAAAAAGCACAAATAGAGAACTCTGTAGGATCCCCTTTTTTTGTAATATAGTTGTTAAAGTCATACTGGTTTGATATCTTGTTTTTTGCAGTGCCTTATTTATATTGTATTTTTAATTTATTTTATGCAACTTGTTGACACGTTTTATTTTGTGTTTATGTATGTAAAAAATATTGTATTTCATATATTCATTTTTTATTTTTTGTATTCATTTATTTATCCTTTTTTTTATCTTGTTAACTATTCTGATTGTTAATTTGCTTTCTTTAAGTAAAAAAAAAAGGTCAAAGACAAAGCTATTCGGTTTCTTGTGAGTATATACACTTCACTGCCGATGTGGGGGGGCGCCACCTAAAATCTTGCCTAGGGCGCCAGATTGGTTAGGGCAGGATAACATTTTTTAATTGTTATTTTATTTTTTGTCATGTCCGCCCAACTGGATGATACTGAGAACCTGGTCAGTTATTTCAGGGGTGTCAAACTCATTTTGGAGGAAAAAATATTCCCAAGTGGGCCGTACTGGTAATAATAATAATAATAATATTGGATTAGATTTTATATCGTTCTTTTCTATTATTAGATACTCAAAGCGCTCACAGAGAAGTGGGAACCCATCGTTCATTCACACCTGGTGGTGGTAAGCTACACTACCGTTCAAAAGTTTGGGGTCACCCAAACAATTTAGTGGAATAGCCTTCATTTCTAAGAACAAGAATAGACTGTCGAGTTTCAGATGAAAGTTCTCTTTTTCTGGCCATTTTGAGCGTTTAATTGACCCCACAAATGTGATGCTCCAGAAACTCAATCTGCTCAAAGGAAGGTCCGTTTTGTAGCTTCTGTAACGAGCTAAAGTGTTTTCAGATGTGTGAACATGATTGCACAAGGGTTTTCTAATCATCAATTAGCCTTCTGAGCCAATGAGCAAACACATTGTACCATTAGAACACTGGAGTGATAGTTGCTGGAAATGGGCCTCTATACACCTATGTAGATATTGCACCAAAAAGCAGACATTTGCAGCTAGAATAGTCATTTACCACATTAGCAATGTATAGAGTGTATTTATTTCAAGTTAAGACTAGTTTAAAGTTATCTTCATTGAAAAGTACAGTGCTTTTCCTTCAAAAATAAGGACATTTCAATGTGACCCCAAACTTTTGAACACTAGTGTACATTTGTAGCCACGGCTGCCCTGGGGTAGACTGGCGGAAGTGAGGCTGCCAGTTTGCGCCTACGGCCCCTCCGACCACCACCTATCCTTCATTCACCAGTGTGAGCGGCACCGGGGGCAAGGGTGAAGTGTCCTGCCCAAGGACACAACGGCAGCGATTTGGATGTCAAGAGGCGGGTAGCAAACCTGCAACCCTCAGGTTTCTGGCACGGCCGCTCTACCCACTACGCCATGCCGCCCCTAAAATCCACCTGGTAAAATCATGGCGTGATAACTTCTAAATAAAGACAACTTCAGATTGTTTTCTTTTTCAAAAATAGAACAAGCATGTTGCGGTTAATAGTATTCTATCTTCATTTGTAGTTATTTGTACTTTCTGAATAAATGATGTGATAAAATCCTGGTAAAATCATGGCACGGTAACTTAAAAATAAAGACAACTTCAGATGGTTTTCTTTTTCGAAAATAGAACAAGCATGTTGCGAGTAATAGTATTCTATCGTCATTTGGGTTAATAGTATTCTATCTTCATTTGTAGTTATTTATAATTTCTGAATAAATTATGTGATAAAATCATGGCACAATAACTTAAAAATAAAGACAACTTCAGATAGTTTTCTTTTTCAAAAGTAAAACAAGCATGCAGCGGTTAATAGTTTTCTATCGTCATTTGGGTTAATGGTATTCTATCGTCATTTGCAGTTATTTATACTTTCTGAATAAATGATGTGATAAAATCATGGCACGATAACTTAAAAATAAAGACAACTTCAGATTGTTTTCTTTTTCAAAAATAGAACAAGCAAGTTGCGGTTAATAGTATTATATCTTCATTTGTAGTTATTTATACTTTCTAAATAAATGATGTGATAAAATCATGGCACGATAACCATCTGAAGTTGTCTTTATTTTTAAGTTTTCTTTTTCAAAAGTAGAACAAGCATGTAGCGGTTAATAGTATTCTATCGTCATTTGTAGTTATTTATACTTTGTGAATAAATGATGTGATAAAATCTTAGTAAAATCATGGCACGATAACTTAAAAATAAAGACAACTTCAGATTGTTTTCTTTTTCAAAAATAGAACAAGCATGTAGCATTTTATAGTATTCTATCGTCGTTTGTAGTTATTTATACTTTCTGAATAAAATGATGTGATAAAATCATGGCACGATAACTTAAAAATAAAGACAACCTCAGATTGTTTTCTTTTTCAAATATAGAACAAGCATGTAGCGGTTAATAATATTCTGTCATCATTTGTAGTTATTTACACTTTCTGAATAAATGATGTGATAAAATCATGGTAAAATCATGGCACGATAACGTAAAAATAAAGACAATTTCAGACTGTTTTTTTGTTTTTTTAATAGAACAAGCAAGTTGCAGTTAATAGTATTCTATCTTAATTTGTAGTTATTTATAGTTTCTGAATAAATGATGTGATAAAATCATGGCACGATAACTTAAAAATAAAGACAACTTCAGATTGTTTTCTTTTTCAAAAATAGAACAAGCATGTTGCGGTTAATAGTATTCTATCGTTGTTTGTAGTTATTTATACTTTCTGAATAAATGATGTGATAAAATCCTGGTAAAATCATGGCACGATAACTTAAAAATAAAGACAACTTCAGATTGTTTTCTTTTTCAAAAATAGAACAAGCATGTTGCGGGTAATAATATTCTATCGTCATTTGTAGTTATGTATACTTTCTGAATAAATTATGTGGAAAAATCATGGCACAATAACGTAAAAATAAAGACAATTTCAGACTGTTTTTTTGTTTTTTTTAATAGAACAAGCAAGTTGCAGTTAATAGTATTCTATCTTAATTTGTAGTTATTTATAGATTCTGAATAAATGATGTGATAAAATCATGGCACGATAACTTAAAAATAAAGACAACTTCAGATTGTTTTCTTTTTCCAAAATAGAACAAGCATGTTGCGGGTAATAATATTCTATCGTCATTTGTAGTTATGTATACTTTCTGAATAAATGATGTGATAAAATCATGGCACGATAACGTAAAAATAAACACAACTTCAGATGGTTTTCTTTTTCAAAAATAGAACAAGCATGTTGCGGTTAATAGTATTCTATCGTCATTTGTAGTTATGTATACTTTCTGAATAAATTATGTGGAAAAATCATGGCACGATAACGTAAAAATAAAGACAACTTCAGATGGTTTTCTTTTTCAAAAATAGAACAAGCATGTTGCGGTTAATAGTGTTCTATCGTCATTTGTAGTTATTTATACTTTCTAAATAAATGATGTGATAAAATCCTGGTAAAATCATGGCACGATAACTTAAAAATAAAGACAATTTCAGACTGTTTTTTTGTTTTTTTAATAGAACAAGCAAGTTGCAGTTAATAGTATTCTATCTTAATTTGTAGTTATTTATAGTTTCTGAATAAATGATGTGATAAAATCATGGCACGATAACTTAAACATAAAGACAACTTTAGATGGTTTTCTTTTTCTAAAATAGAACAAGCATGTTGCGGGTAATAGTATTATACCGTCATTTGTAGTTATTTATACTTTCTGAATAAAATGATGTGATAAAATCATGGCACGGTAACTTAAAAATAAAGACAACTTCAGATTGTTTTCTTTTTCAAAAATAGAACAAGCATGTTGCGGTTAATAGTATTCTATCGTCATTTGTAGTTATTTATACTTTCTGAATAAATGATGTGATAAAATCATGGTAAAATCATGGCACGATAACGTAAAAATAAAGACAATTGCAGACTGTTTTTTTGTTTTTTTAATAGAACAAGCAAGTTGCGGTTAATAGTATTCTATCTTAATTTGTAGTTATTTATAGTTTCTGAATAAATGATGTGATAAAATCATGGCACGATAACTTAAAAATAAAGACAACTTCAGATTGTTTTCTTTTTCAAAAATAGAACAAGCATGTTGTGGGTAATAATATTCTATCGTCATTTGTAGTTATGTATACTTTCTGAATAAATTATGTGGCAAAATCATGGCACAATAACGTAAAAATAAAGACAATTTCAGACTGTTTTTTTGTTTTTTTTAATAGAACAAGCAAGTTGCAGTTAATAGTATTCTATCTTAATTTGTAGTTATTTATAGTTTCTGAATAAATGATGTGATAAAATCATGGCACGATAACTTAAAAATAAAGACAACTTCAGGTTGTTTTCTTTTTCAAAAGTAGAACAAGCATGTTGCGGGTAATAATATTCTATCGTCATTTGTAGTTATTTATACTTTCTAAATAAATGATGGGATGAAATCCTGGTAAAATCATGGCACGATAACGTAAAAATAAAGACAATTTCAGACTGTTTTTTTGTTTTTTTAATAGAACAAGCAAGTTGCAGTTAATAGTATTCTATCTTAATTTGTAGTTATTTATAGTTTCTGAATAAATGATGTGATAAAATCATGGCACGATAACGTAAAAATAAAGACAACTTCAGATGGTTTTCTTTTTCAAAAATAGAACAAGCATGTTGCGGTTAATAGTATTCTATCGTCATTTGTAGTTATTTATACTTTCTAAATAAATGATGTGATAAAATCCTGGTAAAATCATGGCACGATAACGTAAAAATAAAGACAATTTCAGACTGTTTTTTTGTTTTTTTAATAGAACAAGCAAGTTGCAGTTAATAGTATTCTATCTTAATTTGTAGTTATTTATAGTTTCTGAATAAATGATGTGATAAAAATCATGGCACGATAACTTAAAAATAAAGACAACTTCAGATGGTTTTCTTTTTCAAAAATAGAACAAGCATGTTGCGGTTAATAGTATTCTATCGTCATTTGTAGTTATTTATACTTTCTAAATAAATGATGTGATGAAATCCTGGTAAAATCAAGGCACGATAACTTAAAAATAAAGACAATTTCAGACTGTTTTTTTGTTTTTTTAATAGAACAAGCAAGTTGCAGTTAATAGTATTCTATCTTAATTTGTAGTTATTTATAGTTTCTGAATAAATGATGTGATAAAATCATGGCACGATAACTTAAAAATAAAGACAACTTCAGATTGTTTTCTTTTTCAAAAATAGAACAAGCATGTAGCGGTTAATAGTATTCTATCTTCATTTGTAGTTATTTACACTTTCTGAATAAAATGATGTGATAAAATCATGGCACGATAACTTAAAAATAAAGACAACCTCAGATTGTTTTCTTTTTCAAAAATAGAACAAGCATGTTGCGGTTAACAGTATTCTATCTTGCCAATTGGAGCGTATCACTGCTAGTCTGCACCATACTGAAGCAGAATGAGTCCAAACGCCAGCCAAGAATAACATCGAATCGGGGGGACATTTATCCATGAAATCATGAAGAAGCTGCTGATGCTGTGTTTGACAGGGTCGCAGCTGGAAGGTAATTAAGTGGAATTTCACTCTTCAAGGTAAATGCTGTACATTATTATTATATTACTTCATAAAACCGCTGCAGTTGTTAGGAGTACATTTTATTGTACTGTCTTTACACAATATGTCTTATCTAAAAGGGAGTTTTTCTTTTTAAAAGGCATGTTACATGTTAAAATGGTGCTGTTTGGGGGGCGGGCAAGCACCAATTGATTTCTGTTCATTTCAATAGAAGAGTTTTGAGTGTTGAGCTTTGTCACAGAACCAATTAAGCTCTTAAATTGAGGTATTATTGTATTATTAAAGGGACCTATGATGATTCCTATATACATTTAACACACTTCCTTGTGGTGTACATCACAGGTGTCAAATTCAAGGCCCGGGGGCCACATCTGGCCTGCATAATACGGCAAATACCGAAAATGTGTGTCAATTCGGCATTTTGTCATTTTTGCTAAATGTGTTTCGATTTTGACGGAAACAAATTCAACTGCAGTTCCTCTTAACTCAATATTATTTGATGTAAAAAGCTATTCCAAGTGTTTGTGTGCTGGTCACTGGGACTTCTGACTGCAAAGCAATTTTAAATCAATTTAATAGCATACAATTTGATGATAATCGAATGAAAGGGGCACTTGTGTAATCATAATAAATGGCATATATAGAGACCACATATATATATATACTGTAAGTATACATTTTTATGGTTCAGTGGTCTGTTGAAGGCAGCCGTGACTGCAATGTGGCCCACTATGAAAATGAGTTTGACACCCCTGCTCTAGATAACGGATATGCTTTGGTGTAAATGTTGCTCCAAATTTAACCCTCTTCATGAGTATGCCTGCAAAACAAAGGTTTGTATAAACCAGGAGGCCCCACACTACGACCTACCAGTGTCCACAATATGGCCTGCGGGATGTGGCGCAGCCGAACCAGTGAAGGAGGGGATAGAAACAAAACAAAATAGAAGACAAAGGGGGAAATTGCAGAGACAAGAGGGAGACAAGACAACAATAACCCTATACATACGTATATATATATATATATATATATATATATATATATATATATATATATATATATATATATATATATATATATATATATATATATATATATATATATATATATATATATGAGTCACACCCCTGGTATATATATATATATACATATATATATATATATATATATATATATATATATATATATATATATATATATATATATATATATATATATATATATATATATATATATATATATATATATATTTATCTATCTATATCCAATCAATGCAGATCATCAGAATAAGGTAATACACCAACTTATGTATGTATGTATATATATATATATGTACATATATATATATATATATATATATATATATATATATATATATATATATATATATATATATATATATATATATATATACACAGTATATATATATATATATATATATATATACTAAGTATATATATATATATAAATATATATATATATATATACTAAGTATATATATATATATATATATATATATATATATATATATATATATACATATATATATACATATATATATATATATATATATATATATATATATATATATATATATATATATATATATATATATATATATGAGTCACACCCCTGGTATATAGGGTCAAATTATAAGACAGAATGAAATAAATAAGTACATATTTAAATTAATTTAACGTGTCATTAATGAATTATAATTGGAATTAAATAGTTTAATGTGTTAATAAATGTGTCATTATTTTTTTTTGTAAAAGTGCATCTAATTATTTATTCACTTGATAAGTTGTTTAAATATTTCATGATTTATATTTATTATTTCATGAACACCTGTGTCAGCGCTTCATGATTTTACAGTACAATCTCAATTTATTAGCTTAATTGGCTCTGTGACGGAGCTCTTAACTCAAAACATTTGTATTTCAAATCAACATCTCCTATTGAAATGAATTGCAGCTGAGATAGGCTCCAGCACCCCCCGCGACGCCAAAAGGGACAAGCGGTAGAAAATGGATGGATGGATGGATGGAACCTTTAACATTTTGGTGTTGTTTACTTGAGTCATATTGCAGTCGACACGTATCTCTTATGTGTGACTGCCATCTACTGGTCCCACTTATCATTTCACCATGTTCTAAATAAAATAGCTTCGAGGTCGGTAAGCACGACCAGTATTATTCCGCACATTAGGCGCACTGTCGAGTTTTGAGAAAATGACAGGATTTTAAGTGTGTCTTATAGTCCGAAAAATACGGTAAGTACCGTAATTTCCGTACTATAAGCCGCACCTGACTATAAGCCGCACCAGCTAAATTTAGGGGAAAATACAGATTGCTCCATATATAAGCCGCACCCGACTATAAGCCGCAGGGTTTTGATGTGTAATTAGCGTAGTATATAGGGGTTCCTGCTACCACGGAGGGGATTGTCGGGACAGAGATGACTGTTTGGGAACGCAAAGCGTCCCATTTATTAACAATAAATCTTTCAATCATTCAATCAAACTTTCACATCTTTGACATGGCGAACAGCATTCGTGCAGAGTACAAATAATACAACAGTGCAAAGTAATACAAAGTGCTTGCCTGTACGTTATCAAAATAACCAGCCTACCGGTATATGAAAAGTCAGTCTTTAATCATTGTGTCATCGTCTTCCTCCTGCGTACCAAAACCACCAAAATCCTCTTCGTCGGTGTCGGAGAAGAACAGGCCGTAAATAAGCCGCACCCTTGTATAAGCCGCAGGGACCAGAACGAGGGGGAAAAGTAGCGGCTTATAGTCCGGAAATTACGGTAATATTGTATAAAAACAATACTTTATAATATATTTCATTCAACTACAGTAGTTTTATGAAGTAATGTAACAATAATGTACAACAGGGTGGACTCCTTCCAGCTGCTTGGTGTGGTGTGCTGTCAAACACACCATCAGAAGCTTCTATATACATAAATATCCGCTGTTTAGATATTATTTAAACATTCTTGGCAGGCGTCAGAGTCATTCTGCTTTATTATGGTGGGGACTAGCAGTGCTACTCCACTCAAATTGCTTGGCGACACGCTCGGTCATGTTTTTGAGGATTTTTTTTTTTTTTAATTCAAGTAATATCATCTGCTTCTTACTCTCAGCACATTCCTTCACACTCGATGTCTTTCTTTCTATGGTTGGAAAACGGTTATCACCACTTGTTTTTCTTGGCTGTGACGACTCCTCTGTGTTTCTTTTCCTTCCAGTCAGAAACTTCTCCGTCCCTCCTACGGTTTCCCTGCGTACTTCTCCTACTGGGTTGAACAGGCTGCGCGTCATTCAAGCATGCAAGCATGGATTATCGCGGGGGTTACGTTCCACGCACCCCGTGGTAGGTGATTTTGAGTATGTGATTTGAATTAATTTCAAGTCTTCATAAGCCCTCCACACAGCTTCACACTTATAGACACTTCCTATGCTCTGAAAAACACTTCACTCTAAACTAGGGCTGCAACAACTAATCCATTAAATCCATTAAAATCGATTATTAAAATAGTTGCCGATTAATTTAGTCATCGATTCGTTGGATCTATGCTATGCGCATGCGCAGAGGTTTTTTTTTATTTTTATTTTTTTTATTTATATATTTTTTTTGTCCTAGGCTGTTCAGATTTACTTTACAAAAGAGAAGTGTAGGATTCTTCTCTTGTTGCCTTATTTGTATTTTGACTTTATTAAATGTATTTATATTATCATTTGGTGCAGCCGGGCCGGAGCAGGAGGGGATGGAAAGAGGGAAAAAAAGGAAGACAGAGGGGGGAATTGTGGGGACAAGAGGGGGATTAGACAGAGAGACAAAAACAACAACAGCAAACACAACAACAACAACAACAACAACAGAGCAACATCAGCAAATACGACATGTACAAATATGATGGTAAAAGTAATAGCAAATGAGCAGTTAGCGAAAATAAAAAGTAATACAGAAATGACAATGAGCATTATTACACTAAAAATGGAGCAATATGAATACCAATAGAAATAGTGCTATTGATAATAAAAAATACCAATAATTTTCCTTTATTATCAACAATACAATTGTTCAAAAATGTTTTTTTATTTTTTTTAATAATTTTTTTTTTTTTTTTTTAATTTTTTTTTATTAAACCTTTATTTATAAACTGCAACATTTACAAACAGCTGAGAAACAATAATCAAAATAAGCATGGTGCCAGTATGCTGTTTTTTTTCCCCAATAAAATACTGGATAGGATAGAAATGTAGTTTGTCTCTTTTATCCGATTATTAATCGATTAATCGAAGTAATAATCGACAGATTAATCGATTATCAAATTAATCGTTAGTTGCAGCCCTACTCTAAACCTTACGTCATTTTAACATGAACCTTAAATGAGTGCTCAAATCTCAATGGACTCCATTGCATTTTAAAAGACTTTCGTAAGTAAACCGCAAAGTGTTTTCAAAGTCCTCACTCCCCCCCCTGACAGCTTACCCTGTCCTCTCAGAAAGTGAAACAATAATTCAAAAGTCCGAAATATTCCTGAAAATTACAGTGGCCAAAAGGAACAATGCACTGCAATATCTGCAGGAATAATGAGGTGAGATATTGGGGGGGCCGTGAGTAAACTTAACTTGGAACAGACCTGGGCAATTTAAGGCCCGGTTCAGCTTTTCAATCTGGCCCGCCGGACATTCCCAAATAATCTTTATAGATCTTTAAGATCGAAACTTTCGCTGCCATTATTATGTGCAGTGATGTTTTCAAATGACTGTAAGTCTTGAACTATACAAAGTATTTCAATGGTTGGAATCTGCGCTTTTGCATGATATGCTAGTTACTATGGTAATCTAATTACCGTATTTTTCGGACTATAAATCGCAGTTTTTTTCATTGTTTAGCCGGGGGTGCGACTTATACTCAGGAGCGACTTTTGTGTGAAATTATTAACACATTACCGTAAAATATCAAATAATATTATTTAGCTCATTCACGTAAGAGACTAGAACAGGGGTCGGCAACCCGCGGCTCTAGCACCGCCCTAGTGGCTCTCTGGAGCTTTTTCAGAAATGTATGAAAAATGGAAAAAGATGAGGGGAAAAAAAAAAACTTTTTTGTATTAATATGGTTTCTGTAGGAGGACAAACATGACACAAATCTCCCTAATCGTTATAAAGCACATTGTTTGTAAACATGCTTCACTGATTCAAGTATTTGGCGAGCGCCGTTTTGTCCTACTAATTTTAGCGGTCTTTGAACTCACCGTAGTTTGTTTTCATGTAGAACTTTCTCCGACTTTCTAGGACGTGTTTTATGCCACTTCTTTTTCTGTCTCATTTTGTCCACCAAACTTTTAACGTTGTGCATGAATGCACAAAGGTGAGTTTTGTTGATGTTATTGACTTGTGTGGAGTGCTAATCGGGCATATTTGGTCACTGCATGACTGCAAGCTAATCGAAAGCTAACATGCTATTTAGGCGAGCTATATGTAAATATTGCATCATTATGCCTCATTTGTAGCTATATTTGAGCTCATTTAGTTTCCTTTAAGTCATCTTAATTCAATTTATATCTCATGACACACTATCTGTGTGTAATATGGCTTTTAATTTGTTGCGGCTCCAGACAGATTTGTTTTTGTATTTTTGGTCCAATATGGCTCTTTCAACATTTTGGGTTGCCGACCCCTGGTGTAGACGTATAAGATTTCATGGGATTTAGCGATTAGGAGTGACAGATTGTTTGGTAAACGTATAGCATGTTCTATATGTTATAGTTATTTGAATGACTCTTACCATAATATGTTACGTTAACATACCAGTTGGTTATTTATGCCTCATATAACGTACACTTATTCAGCCTGTTGTTCACTATTCTTTAGACATTTTAAATTGCCTTTCAAATGTCTATTCTTGGTGTTGGCTTTTATCAAATACATTTCCCCCAAAAATGCGATTTATACTCCAGTGCGACTTATATATGTTTTTTTCCTTCTTTACTATGCATTTCTGACCGGTGCGACTTATACTCCGGAGCGACTTATAGTCCGAAAAATACGGTAGTTACTATGGTCATCTAATTAGTTACTATGGTAATCTAATTAGTTACTATGGTAATCTAAGTCACAGCAGCTCAGGCGAGGCACCAAGCAGTGTGGGTGGGGAGCGTTTCCACAGAGTGGTCAGCCTGAAATGCGGGTGTGAGGGACAGACGCGGAAGGAGATTTTTACAACAAAGTTCTAAAGCTTAGTGATGTATCAGATGTATCAGATTGTGGGTGTTTTTTTTTTTTTACCCTTCGCGTTTATATTTCACTGTGTTTGTTGCATTTTTGTTGCGTTTTGCATGATTGGAAAAATATGTCGATTGAGAGGGGGTGTGACGTTCATATGTTGTCAATATTCAGTGTTTTATTCTTCATAGTTAATATTGTAAATCCCACATTCTTTATTTTCATGTACATTCTGGGTGTCTCATTCAGTAAAAAAAAATGCTCCATTCCATTCCGTTTTTTAAGGCGGTCTGTCGTAACGTTTTTAGCATTCAATCAGACATTATTGTGAGGTTTTGTATTAGAGTTCCTGAAAATAGGACCCAAGCACACATACTGTACAGCAGATTTTCACAGCATACATATATATGTATGTGTATATATATATATATATATATATATATATATATATATATATATATATATATATATATATATATATATATATATATATATATATATATATATATATATATATATATATATATATATATATATATATATATATATGGTAACACTTTAGTATGGGGAATACATATTCACCATTAATTAGTTGCCTATTAACATGCAAATTAGTTACATATTGGCTCTTAATTAGTCATTATTAAGTACTTATTAATGCCTTATTCTGCATGGCCTTATTATACAACCAGTAAGCCAATAACTAAGAGTCTTCCCTCAATAACCTCAGAATTATCGCTTATTAGTAACCCTAACCTTAACCCTAACCCTAACCCTTATATGTTCCCCTAGTGTCCAAATAACTCTAAATTAAGTGTTTGCTACTTTAATAAGCAA
Organism: Entelurus aequoreus; assembly: GCF_033978785.1. Classification (NCBI taxonomy): domain Eukaryota; kingdom Metazoa; phylum Chordata; class Actinopteri; order Syngnathiformes; family Syngnathidae; genus Entelurus; species Entelurus aequoreus. The sequence goes on from NC_084738.1 coordinate 3,877,437, forward strand.
CTAATTAATGGTGAATATGTTCCCCATACGAAAGTGTTACCATATATATATATATATATACACTACCGTTCAAAAGTTTGGGGTCACCCAAACAATTTTGTGGGATAGTCTTCATTTCTAAGAACAAGAATAGACTGTCGAGTTTCAGATGAAAGTTCTCTTTTTCTGGCCATTTTGAGCGTTTAATTGACCCTACAAATGTGATGCTCCAGAAACTCAATCTGCTCAAAGGAAGGTCAGTTTTGTAGCTTCTGTAACGAGCTAAAGTGTTTTCAGATGTGTGAACATAATTGCACAAGGGTTTTCTAATCATCAATTAGCCTTCTGAGCCAATGAGCAAACACATTGTACCATTAGAACACTGGAGTGATAGTTGCTGGAAATGGGCCTCTATACACCTATGTAGATATTGCACCAAAAAGCAGACATTTGCAGCTAGAATAGTCATTTACCACATTAGCAATGTATAGAGTGTATTTCTTTCAAGTTAAGACTAGCTTAAAGTTATCTTTATTGAAAAGTACAGTGCTTTTCCTTCAAAAATAAGGACATTTCAATGTGACCCCAAACTTTTGAACGGTAGTGTATATTTTATATATATATATATATATATATATATATATATATATATATATATATATATATATATATATATATATATATATATATATATATATATATATATATATATATATATATATATATATTTATACATATACATAGATAGATCGATCGATATACCGGCCCCCAGACACATTTTTCTCTCTAAATTTGGCCCCCTGAGTCAAAATAATTGCCCAGGCCTGACTTAGAAACTGTTTCAGGTTGTTACCTATGTTCTTCCAGGAACGCAAAAAACACTTTTTGTTCCAACGCAGACTCTCTCTCTCGAACACTTGCCATTAAAAAGTGCAAAGACCGACCACACAGCTCCTGTCTTCACAATAAAAGTGCCTGCGTTAACAAAATAAGGGTCTAAGAGTTTGCCTCTAATGCATTTTTTGTAAAGGGCATAAAAATTAGTCTTGACGTTGGACATAGAAGGAGATAAAAAACAACCACTTTCATGTGGTATTGGAAAAAGGAATTTTTTTCCCTCCACAATGTAAATTAAAAGTTTTGAAACTTGCACTACTGTGAATCCTGCCTATTTCCAATCAATGCAGGTCATCAGAACAAGGTAACACACCAGCTTATATTCTTGTCTCCGAGAAAAAGAGAATCTATATGCATTTAACATGTTTTCTATTTATGTATTTCAATTAAACACCTTTAACATGTTAACATCTGTGATCAGGCCTGGGCAATTATTTAGAGAAAAAAATGTGTCTGGGGGCCGGAATATCTGATTTTCAGGAACACTAACACAAAACCTCACAATAATGTCTGATTGAATGCTAAAAACGTTATGACAGACCGCCTTAAAAAACGGAATGGAATTTTTAATTTTTTTATTGAATGTACATGAAAATAAAGAATGTGGGTTTTACAATATTAACTATGAAGGATAAAACACTGAATATTGACAACATGAACGTCACACCCCCTCTCGATCGACATATTTTACAATCAAGCGAAACGCAACAAAAATGCAACAAACACAGCGAAATATGAACACGAAGGGTAAAAAAAACCCATCTACAATCTGATATATCTGATACAACACGAAGCTTTAGAACTTTGTTGTAAAAATCATAATGGCAGCTACAGTTTTGATCTTAAAGATATAAAAAAAATATTTGGGAATGTCCGGCGGGCCAGGTTGAAAAGCTTAACGGTCCACACGCAGCCCCCAGGCCTTAATTTGCCCAGGTCTTTTATATATATATATATATATATATATATATATATATATTAGGGATGTCCGATAATGGCTTTTTGCCGATATCCGATATTCCGATATTGTCCAACTCTTTAATTACCGATACCGATATCAACCGATACCGATATCAACCGATATATGCAGTCGTGGAATTAACACATTATTATGCCTAATTTGGACAACCAGGTATGGTGAAGATAAGGTACTTTTTAAAAAAATATATAAAATAAAATAAGATAAATAAATTAAAAACATTTTCTTGAATAAAAAAGAAAGTAAAACAATATAAAAACAGTTACATAGAAACTAGTAATTAATGAAAATGAGTAAAATTAACTGTTAAAGGTTAGTACTATTAGTGGACCAGCAGCACGCACAATCATGTGTGCTTACGGACTGTATCCCTTGCAGACTGTATTGATATATATTGATATATAATGTAGGAACCAGAATATTGATAATAGAAAGAAATGGGGGGAGGGAGGTTTTTTGGGTTGGTGCACTAATTGTAAGTGTATCTTGTGTTTTTTATGTTGATTTAATAAAAAAAAAAAAAAAAAAAAAAAAAAAACGATACAGATAATAAAAAAAACGAAACCGATAATTTCCGATATTACATTTTAACGCATTTATCGGCCGATAATATCGGCAGGCCGATATTATCGGACATCCCTAATATATATATATATATATATATATATATATATATATATATATATATATATATACACTACTGTTCAAAAGTTTGGGGTCACCCAAACAATTTTGTGTTTGAGCCTTCATTTCTAAGAACAAGAATAGACTGTCGAGTTTCAGATGAAAGTTCTCTTTTTCTGGCCATTTTGAGCGTTTAATTGACCCCACAAATGTGATGCTCCAGAAACTCAATCTGGTCAAAGAAAGGTCCGTTTTGTAGCTTCTGTAACGAGCTAAAGTGTTTTCAGATGTGTGAACATGATTGCACAAGGGTTTTCTAGTCATCAATTAGCCTTCTGAGCCAATGAGCAAACACATTGTACCATTAGAACACTGGAGTGATAGTTGCTGGAAATGGGCCTCTATACACCTATGTAGATATTGCACCAAAAAGCAGACATTTGCAGCTAGAATAGTCATTTACCACATTAGCAATGTATAGAGTGTATTTCTGTAAAGTTAAGACTAGTTTAAAGTTATCTTCATTGAAAAGTACAGTGCTTTTCCTTCAAATATATATATATATATATATATATATATATATATATATATATATATATATATATATATATATATATATATATATATATATATATATATATATATATATATATATATATATATATATATATATATATATATATACATATGAGAGAGTGAGAGAGATCACCTTGACTTGGTCATTTTATAAGTATGTCGCCTGCTAAAAAACTTTGGGCAGCCCTAATCCGTTGCTTCCAATCAGGCTGCAAGAGGGTTCACTCTTTGCATTGGTTTCAGCAACTGAGCAAGTGCTTTGTTTCTGTGGGTGTAGTCGGGGAAGCCAGCATACACACACAGAGAAGTTTAGCCTCGTAACGTAAACGTGAGGTAATTTAGCAGAAACTAATATAAAAACACTTGCTCCTTGTCCCATTTCTGACATTTCCCGAAAGTTTCATCAAATCCCGGCCGTTACGTTTCGAGTTATGTTGCTAATTGACCAACTGGCATACATAACCTGCTGGCTGTAGTCAAAATGTAGCTTTTCATTCTGTGCTGTAACTAGCAGAAACAGACGCAGTTAACAATAAGTCCAAATATATTGTTTTCACATGTCCACCACATTTCATGTCCCCTTTAGGTCTTGATAAATAAATTGAAGGCATAAATAAAACCCTTGTTAAACCCGGTGTGGGTGGCCATCTGCCTCTATCAGTACCAGTTTTTTAATGACCACATCTCTCTGGCCGCATTATGCACACTGAAGTGTCTTTTTTTATTCGTAAATGTGCCTCAGCAGAATCTTTAACACGCACGCGATGCCTTTAAAGCTAATCTAATGAACATGTCCTCAACAATGACAGCGCTTACTGCGCATGCAGACTTGGTTTAACCTAATAATGCTCTCCATACAGTGGACGTAGTTCAGCCATGCATAAGGGATGCAGCTGCAGGAGCAAGACATGTGACAACCTCCCCGCTGCTTTGTGATATTGGCCATAGATGACATCATATCATTGATTCCTGTTGTTGCAAAAGTACGAGAAAAAAAAAAAAAATCCTCATTCAAGCAACAATTATATCATTTTCCATGCATCTGTAAATGTGTTGTTTGACGTGACAGCCGGCCGCTCGCTGGCATCCCATTATCTGCTTCCCATTTTCCACTTTTCAAAGCCACACTGCTTGGCCTCCGTATGCTGCAGTATTGATCTGTCCATCAGCACCGCTCTCCTCTTTTGCGATGGCTGCTTCCATGCGGGGGAGCGCACAGAAAGACAAAAAAATGATAATGCAGGGAAAAAAAGGATGTGGCGTAACTGTGTGACTGAGTCCCGCACAAGTCGTTGTGTTATTGTGTTGGAATGGATGTGTTTTACGGCACAAATAAAGCACACGTTACCATTAAAGTACCTTGCACATGTTGCAAAACGTTGCGCCGGTTAGTTAAATCAAACCATGGATAATTCTTTATCTCAGTCTCTAAAACTTGAATCATTTCAATGAATGTTTTAGAGTATAACAAGTAAAGAGTGTGGGGACATGAATTGCGAATCTGGAGTGGCGTAAAAAAAAAATATATATATATATATATATACCGTATTTCCTTGAATAGCCGCAGGGGCGCTAATTAATTTAAAACCTCCTGTCACTCCTGCGTTTACCGGAAACCGGCGGGATGGCCGTGCATGCGGTAATTATTTTAAAACCTCTTCTCACTCCGGCGTTTACCAAAAGGAATCCATAAAATTTAGGCGTGCGCTTTGAGTGTGATGTAAGCATACCATCATGAAAAGCACATTTAATTAAAAAAAACGTTATTATGGTCTTACCTGTACTTATAAATGGAGTCCATTTGCAGCTCCTTCTGACCAAAAGCATCGATAACTTGTTTATAGAAGTCTTCCTTATTTTCTTTCTTCAGTTTTAAAAGTCTCTGTTTCGATGGAGATATTCCTTTAATTATTACCTCCTGCTTCCATTGAAAGTCCAGTTTAGAAAACTGTTTTATTTTAGATACCGGTATGTAATCCTCCTTGTTAAAAGTTCAGGCAGAGGAAAAAAAAAAAATCTCTTGCTGGTGTGTTCACTTCTTCTGCAGTACCGGAAGTCGCAAGAAGGATCACTAGCGCGGCAGCGCCCTCTACCACCAGGAGGCGGGAGTCATTTCATGACTTATACAGTATTTCACACACGCAGCTACGGTTTATTAATAAAACATAGCTGCTTACTGTTCTCTTTAGCATACTGTACCGGTATTCAATAGCTTGGACCTTAAATCCTACTGAATAGCTCTTTATCTTTTTTCCTTTGTGCGATTGCAAACTACTGAAAGCAGCTTCCTCCATTTTGAAAATGAGGACAGGTAAAGCGTCACTCGTGACGTAACGAATTTGACCCGGTGGAAGTTCTAGCCATATGCTAAATATTTTGCGAAACGAGTTTGACCCGGCGGAAATTATAGACATGCGATAATAAAATTAATATTTTGCGAAATGAATTTGATCCGGCTTCAATAATAAACCGGCAATAAGGCCAAGCATGCGTTAATTATTTTGAGAAACGAGTTTGACCCGGCAGTAATTCTAGACGTGCGAATACTATATTCCCTGCGCCAATTCAAGGAAATACGGTATACTAGGGGTGTGGGAAAAAATCGATTCAAATTCGAAACCCGATTCTCACGTTGTGCGATTCAGAATCGATTCTCATTTTTTTAAAAATCGATTTTTTTATTTTATTTATTAATTAATTTTTTCCTTTTTTTATTTATTTTTATTTTTCAATTAGAAATCCAACAAAACAATACACAGCAATACCATAACAATGCAATCCAATTCCAAAAACCAAACCCGACCCAGCAATAAACAGAGCAATTGAGAGGAGACACAAACACGACACAGAACAAACCAAAAGTAGTTACTAAAACGGCCTTCTTTCATCTCCGTAATATCGCTAAAATTCGTCCCATTTTGTCCACAAGCGATGCTGAGATCATTATTCATGCGTTCGTTACATCTCGTCTCGATTACTGTAACGTTTTATTTTCGGGCCTCCCTATGTCTAGCATTAAAAGATTACAGTTGGTACAAAATGCGGCTGCTAGACTTTTGACAAAAACAAGAAAGTTTGATCATATTACGCCTATACTGTATATACCTATACATACACCTATATACAGGTATATAACTATACTGTATATACCTATACATACACCTATATACAGGTATATACCTATACTGGCTCACTTGCACTGGCTTCCTGTGCACCTAAGATGCCACTTTAAGGTTTTACTACTTACGTATAAAATACTACACGGTCAAGCTCCTGCCTATCTTGACGATTGTATTGTACCATATGTCCCGGCAAGAAATCTGCGTTCAAAGAACTCCGGCTTATTAGTGATTCCCAGAGCCCAAAAAAAGTCTGCGGGCTATAGAGCGTTTTCTATTCGGGCTTCAATACTATGGAATGCCCTCCCGGTAAAAGTTAGAGATGCTACCTCAGTAGAAGCATTTAAGTCTCATCTTGAAACTCATTTGTATACTCTAGCCTTTAAATAGACTCCCTTTTTAGACCAGTTGATCTGCCGTTTCTTTTCTTTTCTTTTCTACTCTGCTCCAAACCCGGGGTGGACCGCTAGCCTGTTCATCGGATGGGGACATCTCTACGCTGCTGACCCGTCTCCGCTCGGGATGGTTCCTGCTGGGGGGGGTTACCCACATATGCGGTCCTCTCCAAGGTTTCTGATAGTCATTCACATTGACGTCCCACTGGGGTGAGTTTTCCTTGCCCGTATGTGGGCTCTGTACCGAGGATGTCCTTGTGGCTTGTACAGCCCTTTGAGACACTTGTGATTTAGGGCTATATAAATAAACATTGATTGATTGATTGATTGATAGTGAAACAAAAATGAATATTATCAACAACAGTATCAATATTAGGTACAGTTTCAACATAGCAGTGATTAAAAATCCCTCATTGACATTATCATTAGACATTTATAAAAATAAAAAAAAAAGAACAATAGTGTCAGAGTGGCTTACACTTGCATCGCATCTCATAAGCTTGACAACACACTGTGTCCAATATTTTCACAAAGATAAAATAAGTCATATTTTTGGTTCATTTAATAGTTCAAACAAATTTGCATTATTGCAGTCAGTTGATAAAACATTGTCCTTTACAATTATAAAAGCTTGTTACAAAAATCTACTACTCTGCTTGCATGTCAGCAGACTGGGGTAGATCCTGCTGAAATCTATGTATTCCATGAGTAGACAATCCTTTTGAATCGGGGAAAAATCGTTTTTGAATCGAGAATCGTGTTGAATTGAAAAAAAATTGATTTTGAATCGAATCGTGACCCCAAGAATCGATATTGAATCGAATTGTGGGACACCCAAAGATTCACAGCCCTAGTGAGAGTCCAGTCCATAGTGGGGCCAGCAGGAGACCATCCCGAGCGTAGACAGGTCAGCAGCGTAGAGATGTCCCCAACCGATGCACAGGCGAGCGGTCCACCCCGGGTCCCGACTCTGGACAGCCAGCACTTCATCCATGGCCACCGGACCTGTGCCCCCCTTCCACAAGGGAGAGGGGGGCAGAAAAGAAAAGAAACGGCAGATCAACTGGTATAAAAAGGGGGTCTATTTAAAGGCTAGAGTATACAAATGAGTTTTAAGCTGGGACTTAAATGCCTACTGAAAGCCACTACTAGCGACCACGCAGTCTGATAGTTTATATATCAATGATGAAATCTTAACATTGCAACACATGCCAATACGGCCGGGTTAACTTATAAAGTGACATTTTAAATTTCCCGCCACACTTCCGCTTGAAAACGTCTATGTATGATGACGTATGCGCGTGACGTCACGACGGCAACGGAAGTATTCAGACCCAATGTGTCACCATACAAACTGCTCTGTTTTCATCGAACAATTCCACAGTATTCTGGACATCTGTGTTGGTGAATCTGTTGCAATTTGTTTAATGGACAATGGAGACTGCAAATAAGAAAGTTGTAGGTGCGATCGGTGTATTAGCGGCGGACTACAGCGACACCAACACCAGGAGGTTGTGTTGTGTTTGAGCTGGATAGCAGACGCGCTACCGTGAGTACAGCTTTGGCTTCCAAACATTTGATCGCTTGCCCGTACGTGCGTGTCGCTATGTGCATGTCACGTACGTAACTTTGGGGAAATATATGTTTCTTGCTGACTCTGATGGCGGCCGGGGTGTCGTCGAAAGCTACAACGCCCGCCGCCGCTCCGTAGCTAAGTTAGCTTCAATGGCTCGTTAGCAACATCATTGTTAAGCTTCGCCAAGCTGGAAATTATTAACCGTGTATTTACATGTTCATGGTTTAATAGTATTGTTGATCTTATGTATATCCTTACAGTCAGGTTTTTTTTTATTGTGTTTCTATCTGCATTTGAGCCTGATGCTATCACGTTAGCTCCGTAGCTAAAGAGCGTCGCCGATTAAATGCCCGTTTAAATAAAACAATTTCATTTCAGTAGGCCTTTAAGTCCTCTCTTTTTTGGAAGTTATTTTCTGTAATTTGCTTTATGTATCTAAGGTCTTGCTGTAGCTTCTTCAGTAGTCATTTGTTCAACTTTAGTTGTACTGATGACGTTCCTCAAATTCCAATTGAGCTAATATTTGCAAAAAATAACAAAGTTTACCAGTTCGAATGTTAAGTATCTTGTCTTTGCAGTATATTCAATTGAATATAGGTCGAAAATGATTTGCTAATGATTGTATTTTGTTTTTATTTATGATTTACACAAAGTGCCAACTTCACTGGTTTTGGGTTTTTGTACACGTAGCCACCTCATTTGGACCATTATTGTCACTGGTCCGCCCAAAGTAAACCTCATACCCATTATCTAAGGTTATTGGCACTTACAACTAAATATCGGCAGGTGTTTTTTAGTCACTCGTCTTCAAAGTGAACGGTGAAGACGGGGTCTCAAAGATGGAGGTTCTTCTTCAAAACATGGCATCACTAATCGTTTTCACAAAAGACAACGTGGAGAACTGCAGATGTATGGAAGACTTAAGAGGCTGTCGGACATGAGGCGGAAATTGCAGAGATTTTTCGGGCATAAATGATGAAAACGTCGGACGTCAACTGTCAGGTTGGAGTACACGGTGATATGGAAACATATCTGCTGTATAGCTTTATGACAAGATGATGACAGACAGCCAAGATCCCCATCATCCTATGCAAAGCTACGGTTTCAGCGTAGCGCCACTTCCCCACGTTGACCCCTGACCTCAATCTCCATGTTGACAGTTTCACAAGCGGAGTGTGTGAGCGTCATCCTCAAGAGACGCACATCTATCAATCTCAGGATGAATTATTGACGCCCACGCCATGTTTCTTTCATAGGGTGTGGTCACTGGCTCCTAAACGAGACTCGCAAGTAAACACCTTACTCCGACTTAAAAATTGTACCCACTTTCAATTTGCATAGCCAAGCTAAGACACCCGGATAATGTTGTTGGAATTGGAATCATTGCAGTACTTTTTATGTCAACAATTAATCCATGCATGATGACGAGAAAGTTCCTGTGTCTAACTTAGTTTTTGGAAAATTGAATAATAATAATAATAATAATAATAATAATAATAATAATAATAGATTGTATTTGTAAAAAGCACTTTACATTGAGTAAACAACCTCAAAGTGCCAAAGTGTATTAAAAAAATTTTAAAAAATAAAAATAAAAAGATAAAGATAATAAAAAATAAATACAAATAAAGACTAGAACAGCAAAATTGCTAAAACTAGTATGCATACATATAAAAAAAGGCTTTTTTAAAAAGAAGGGTTTTTAAGCCTTTTTTAAAAGCATCCACAGTCTTTTGGAAAATTGAATAATAATAATAATAATAATAATAATAGATTGTATTTGTAAAAAGCACTTTACATTGAGTAAACAACCTCAAAGTGCCAAAGTGTATTAAAAAAATAAAAAATAAAAATAATAAAAAAATAAAAATAAAAAGATAATAAAAAATAAATACAAATAATAACTAGAACAGCAAAATTGCTAAAACTAGTATGCATACATCTAAAAAAAAGGCTTTTTTAAAAAGAAGGGTTTTTAAGCCTTTTTTAAAAGCATCCACAGTCTTTCGGAAAATTGAATAATAATAATAATAATAATAATAATAATAGATTGTATTTGTAAAAAGCACTTTACATTGAGTAAACAACCTCAAAGTGCCAAAGTGCATTAAAAAAATAAAAAATAAAAATAAAAAGATAATAAAAAATAAATACAAATAAAAACTAGAACAGCAAAATTGCTAAAACTAGTACGCATACATCTAAAAAAAAGGCTTTTTTTAAAAAGAAGGGTTTTTAAGCCTTTTTTAAAAGCATCCACAGTCTGTGGTTACCTCAGGTGGTCAGGGAGAGCTTTCCACAGACTGGGAGCGGCGGAGCAGAAAGCCCGGTCTCCCATTGTTCGTAGCTTTGTCCTCGGAGGTTGGAGGAGGTTAGCCTGTCCGGAGCGGAGGTGTCGTGTGGAGGATTTGGGGGTGAGTAGTTCTTTGAGGTAGAGGGGGGCATTTCCATGGAGGCACTGGTGGGTTAGTAGTTGGTATATATATATGTGTGTGTGTATATATATATATATATATATATATATATATATATATATATATATATATATATATATATATATGGGGCGGTATAGCTCGGTTGGTAGAGCGGCCGTGCCAGCAACTTGAGGGTTGCAGGTTCGATCCCCGCTTCCGCCATCCTAGTCACTGCCGTTGTGTCCTTGGGCAAGACACTTTACCCACCTGCTCCCAGTGCCACCCACACTGGTTTGAATGTAACTTAGATATTGGGTTTCACTATGTAAAGCGCTTTGAGTCACTTGAGAAAAAGCGCTATATAAAATGTAATTCACTTCACTTCACTTCACATATGTAAATGTGTGTGTGTGTATACGTATGTGTATATATGTGTGTGTATATATGTATATGTCTATGTATATGTATATGTCCATGTATATACTGTATATATATGTATATGTGTATATATATGTATATGGGTCTATATATATATATATATATATATATATATATATATATATATATATATATATATAAATATATATATATATATATATATATATATATATATGTATTCATACATATGTATTCCTCGCGCACTAATTGACTTAAAGAGCGCACTTGCTGCATGTCACGTTATCAATGGTAAAATGCATTTTTAGACAATAGGATTTGTCTGAGTGGCTAGGAGACGGTAGAAAATGGACTAGTAAGGACAAATTTAAAAAAAATAAAAAATTTAAAAAAAATTAAATAAAAAAAATGTTTTTTTTTTGTTTTTGTTTTTTACTTGGGACTTCCCGCGGGCCGGATTTTGGACGCTGGGGGGCCGTATCCAGCCCGCGGGCCGTAGTTTGGGGACCCCTGATGTAAATAGTCATGAAAATAAAGAAAACGCATTGAATGAGGAGAAGATGTGTCCAAACTTTTGGCCTGTACTGTACATATCTACCTTTGGTGAGATTTTAACCCTGCCAAAATATATTAAACTAGGAAAACCCCCAATAAATTTTTATACAAATATTTTCTAAAACATATAAATAGTAATTGACTAAAACATGTATTTTTCTAACCCTGCCATAAACCAAAAAAAAATTTATAAAATGGGAAAAAAAATGAACCATAATAAAAAAATTAATGATGTCCGATAATGGCTTTTTGCCGATATCCGATATTCCGATATTGTCCAACTCTTTAATTACCGATACCGATATCAACCGATATATGCAGTCGTGGAATTAACACATTATTATGCCTAATTTGGACAACCATGTATGGTGAAGATAAGGTACTTTTTTAAAAATAATAATAAAATAAGATAACTAAATTAAAAACATTTTCTTGAATAAAAAAGAAAGTAAAACAATATAAAAACAGTTACATAGAAACTAGTAATTAATGAAAATGAGTAAAATTAACTGTTAAAGGTTAGTACTATTAGTGGACCAGCAGCACGCACAATCATGTGTGCTTACGGACTGTATCCCTTGCTTACGGACTGTATCCCTTGCAGACTGTATTGATATATATTGATATATAATGTAGGAGCCAGAATATTGATAACAGAAAGAAATGGGGGGAGGGAGGTTTTTTGGGTTGGTGCACTAATTGTAAGTGTATCTTGTGTTTTTTATGTTGATTTAATAAAAAAATAATAATAATTAAAAAAAAAACGATACAGATAATACAAAAACCGATACCGATAATTTCCGATATTACATTTTAACGCATTTATCAGCCCTAAATTTTTTTTTTTAAATATACAAATAACAATTAAACAGATCATGTTCCTCCACATTTGATGAGTTTCTAAACCTGATTAAACATTTAAATCTAATCAAATCAATTCAAGCAGATGAACCTGTTTTTGTTTTGACATTTTATCTAAATGACTTCCTTACGCTCCACACACCCGCTGTTTTTAAATGTTTGCGAGATAAAGAAGGTCACCAAGAACAGCACACAATGTAGTCGTTCCGAATAGAAAAAATCAGCATCAATACTTTTCAATCCAGCCTCATAAAGGTCACAGCTTTTGGGGGATGTTGTAGAGGTCAACGTTATCCCCCCTGTTGCCCCGAGGCTTTAACACGCCCAAAGGGGAACCTGCAACCCCCCCCCTGCCCCTCTCCACACGCCACGTCTCTCCACTAATGAGGAGACGGGGCCTCACCGAGCAAAGGATAAAGACCGAGGTGAGCCCCCCCTCCTGGCCCTCAATCGGAGCACTTGAACCGGAGGGGCGGGGATTGACACCGCACTTAATTCGAGCTCCCGCCATGCAGGGAAAAAGGAGCAGACTTGAATCCCGTCCTCATGCCGGCAGGGGAATTAGCCGGATCAATTCTTTTAATGATGTTGTTGTAATTTAGGAGGTTAATGACATGCACTAAGAACATGGAGATGAAGTCTTAGAAGAGTCAAGAATTGGAGCAAAAAGCCTGAGAGATTTAATAAACAAAACAAAAAATGTAGGGGAAAAATGATGGCAGCCAATATGAACATTGCAAAAAGTCAGTGTTCAAAAACAAGAAAAAAAAAAACCAAAATGAGGGGTATTTTATTTGAACTAAGCAAAATGATCTGCCAATAGAACAAGAAAATTCGGCTTGTCAAGACTTTCCAAAACAAGTCAAATTACCTAACCTCAATGAACCCAAAAATACCTTAAAATAAGTATATACTCACTAATAACAAGTGCACTTTTCTTGGTAGACAAAAAGAGACCTTTTTGCTCAATATGTTGACAAATATTCTTAAATGAAGTAAATGCTAGTGCCATTATCTTGACTTAATGATATGCGCTCGGCATCATGATTTCTTGTTTTCATGCTTGAAGTAAGAAATTATTACTTTAAAAAAGTAGTTTTATACTTGTGAGTGTTGATGACACAGTTTTGCAACAGTTGATATTCTAGTTTCAAGCATGTTTTACTCAATGTACACTAGCGTTCAAAAGTTTGGGTTCACATTGAAATGTCCTTATTTTTGAAGGAAAAGCACTGTACTTTTCAATGAAGATAACTTTAAACTAGTCTTAACTTGAAAGAAATACACTCTATACATTGCTAATGTGGTAAATGACTATTCTAGCTGCAAATGTCTGCTTTTTGGTGCAATATCTACATAGGTGTATAGAGGCCCATTTCCAGCAACTATCACTCCAGTGTTCTAATGGTACAATGTGTTTGCTCATTGGCTCAGAAGGCTAATTGATGATTAGAAAACCCTTGTGCAATCATGTTCACACATCCGAAAACACTTTAGCTCGTTACAGAAGCTACAAAACTGACCTTCCTTTGAGCAGATTGAGTTTCTGGAGCATCACATTTGTGGGGTCAATTAAACGCTCAAAATGGCCAGAAAAAGAGAACTTTCATCTGAAACTCGACAGTCTATTCTTGTTCTTAGAAATGAAGGCTATTCCACTAAATTGTTTGGGTGACCCCAAACTTTTGAACGGTAGTGTAGAATCTCTAACTGTTACCGGGAGGGCATTCCATAGTACTGGAGCCCTAATAGAAAACGCTCTATAGCCCGCAGACTTTTTTTGGTCTCTGGGAATCACTAATAAGCCGGAGTTCTTTGAACGCAGATTTCTTGCCGGGACATATGGTACAATACAATCAGCAAGATAGGATGGAGCTAGATCGTGTAGTATTTTATACGTAAGTAGTAAAACCTTAAAGTCACATCTTAAGTGCACAGGAAGCCAGTGCAGGTAGTTATATACCTGTATATGGGTGTATGTATAGGTATATACAGTACAGGCGTAATATGATCAAACTTTCTTGTTCTTGTCAAAAGTCTAGCAGCCGCATTTTGTACCAACTGTAATCTTTTAATGCTAGACATAGGGAGACCCGAAAATAATACGTTACAGTAATCGAGATGAGACGTAACGAACGCATGAATAATGATCTCAGCGTCGCTAGTGGACAAAATGGAACGAATTTTAGCAATATGACGGAGATGAAAGAAGGCCGTTTTAGTAACACTCTTAATGTGTGACTCAAACGAGAGAGTTGGGTGGAAGATAATACCCAAAAACATTCAACCGGAAGCTTGCCAGAAGCTTGTGGATGGCTACCAAAAGCGGCTTATTGCAGTGAAACTTGCCAAGGGACATGTAAGCAAATATTAACATTGCTGTATGTATACTTTTGACCCTCACATTTTCAGTAGACCCATAATAAATTCATAAAAGAACCAAACTTCGTGAATGTTTTTTGTGACCAACAAGTATGTGCTCCAATCACTCTACCATAAAAGTGGGTGACATTGTTATCACCAGGAAAGATGAGGTCACCTACCTAGGTTCCATTCTAGAGGCTAACCTTTCCTGTGATAAAATGGCAACCAAGGTAATCAAAAAGGTTAACCAACGAGCGAGATTTCTCTACAGAATCTCCTCTCTGGTCAACAAAAGCACCTTGAGGATTCTGGCGGGAACTCTCGTTCAACCCTTTTTCCATTACGCATGCACCTCCTGGTACCCTAGCACCTCCAAAACCCTCAAATCTAAACTCCAAACATCCCAGAACAAGCTAGTCAGGTTACTTCTAGACCTCCACCCCAGATCCCACCTCACTCCTACCCACTTCTCTAAAGTGGGCTGGCTCAAGGTGGAGGACAGAGTTAAACAACTTGCACTGAGCCTAGTCTATAAAATCCGCTACACCTCCCTGATACCGAACTACATGTCAAACTACTTCCTTAACGTAAATGACCGCCATAACCACAACACCAGGGGGAGCTCCACTAACCACGTTAAACCCAGATTCCGAACTAACAAAGGTCTTAACTCATTCTCTTTCTATGCCACATCAATGTGGAATGCGCTCCCAACGGGTATAAAAGAAAGGGCATCTCTATCCTCCTTCAAAACCGCAATAAAAGTTCACCTCCAGGCAGCTACAACCCTAAACTAACACCCTCCCCGGATTGCTAATCATCAAATGTAAACAATCAAATGCAGATACTTTTTCTTATGCCTTCTGATCTCTCTCTCTCTCTCTCTCTCTCTCTCTCTCTCTCTCTCTCTCTCTCTCTCTCTCTCTCTCTCTCTCTCTCTCTCTCTCTGTCCACTACTTGATGTCCATAACCCCCCCCGCCCCCCCCCTCCACACCCCTGATTGTAAATAATGTAAATAATTCAATGTGATTATCTTGTGTGATGACTGTATTATGATGATAGTATATATGATAGTATATATCTGTATCATGAATCAATTTAAGTGGACCCCGACTTAAACAAGTTGAAAAAACTTATTCGGGTGTTACCATTTAGTGGTCAATTGTACGGAATATGTACTTCACTGTGCAACCTACTAATAAAAGTCTCAATCAATCAATCAATCACAAAAACAACAAGAGTCGTAGAAATGATTGGAAACTCAAGACAGCCATGACATTGTTCTTTACAAGTGTATGTAAACCTTTGACCGCGACTGTAACTGCTCCTGATGGGTTGTGGTTAGCGCCTTGCATGGCAGCTTCCAGCATTAGTATTCCACAACATTGTTGTTCTTAATGTGCAATGACAATAAAAAGCCCATTCTATCCTATTCTGTTTTTACCAGTAACATTGATGGTTCGTAGTCTCAATGTAGGGTATTTATGTATGTATTGCATGAATGTAATAACAGGACCATCACGTTGTCCACCATCTCCCGTCCGCCTCCCTCCCTCCCCCTTCTCATCCACTTGTCTGCCTCTCCCCTCATTAATATGGAAATGAGTCCCTCATTGTTGTGAGTTGTGAGAAGGAAGCTGTCATGTCTTTCGCTGATGTTTGGATTGTTTTTTTTGTTTCCCCGAGAGCGCGTCTTATCTTTGTTTAGGCAGCGAATCTAACACGTAAACATCACTTCATTAGCATCTGTCAGCCGGCTTAACGCTACGATTTTTAATGCGCGGCCAAAGCCTCCGGATGGGCCGGCAGACCTCGTTATTCTGCCTCTTCTTTAAAGGCCTACTGAAATGAATTTTTTTTATTTAAACGGGGATAGCAGATCTATTCTATGTGTCATACTTGATCATTTCGCGATATTGCCATATTTTTGCTGAAAGGATTTAGTATAGAACAACGACGATAAAGATTGCAACTTTTGGTATCTGATAAAAAAAAAGGCTTGCCCCTACCGGAAGTAGCGTGACGTAGTCAGTTGAACATATACGCAAAGTTCCCTATTGTTTACAATGATGGCCGCATGAAGTGAGAGAGATTCGGACCGAGAAAGCGACAATTTCCCCATTAATTTGAGCGAGGATGAAAGATTTGTGGATGAGTAAAGTGCAAGTGAAGGACTAGTGGGGAGTTGAAGCTATTCAGATAGGGAAGATGCTGTGAGAGGCGGGGGTGACCTGATATTCAGCTGGGAATGACTACAACAGTAAATAAACACAAGACATATATATACTCTATTAGCCACAACACAACCAGGCTTATATTTAATATGACACAAATTAATCCTGCATAAAAACACCTGCGTGTTTGTTATGCTAGCTCCTAGCTCCTCTGCTAGCTCCTAGCTCCATAGAACACGCCAATACAATTCAAACACCTGATCAACACACACAATCACTCAGCCCAAAAGACCGTTCACCTAACCCAAGGTTCATAAAGCTTATATATTTTTAAAAAGTTACGTACATACGCAAAAAAAAGTTGCGCACATACGGTCAAGCGATCAAATGTTTAGAAGCCAAAGCTGCATACTCACAGTAGCACGTCTGCGTCTTTGTCATCCAAATCAAAGTAATCCTGGTAAGAGTCTGTGTTGTCCCAGTTCTCTACAGGCGTCTGTGTATCGAAGTCAAAATTCCTCCTGGTTAGAGTCTCTGTTATCCGAGTTCTTCCATCTTGACTGCATCTTTCGGGAATGTAAACAAAGAAGCGCCGGCTGTGTACTGTTGTTGCTGACTACGTTTGAAAAATACGTCCATTTTGCACCGACAACTTTCTTCTTTGCTTGCTCAGCTTCCTTCTCCATAATGCAATGAACATGATTGCAACAGATTCACGAACACAGATGTCCAGAATACTGTGGAATTATGAAATGAAAACAGAGCTTTTTCGTATTGGCTTCAATGTGGAAGGCATACCCGTGTTCGCCGGGCTACGTCACGCGCATACGTCATCCTCAGAGGCGTTTCGAACCGGAAGTTTAGCTGCAAATTTAAAATGTCACTTTATAAGTTAACCCGGCCGTATTGGCATGTGTTATAATGTTAAGATTTCATCATTGATATATAAACTATCAGACTGCGTGGTCGGTAGTAGTGGCTTTCAGTAGGCCTTTAACATCCACTTACCCCGGCAAAGTTACCGTATTTTCCGCACCATAAGCCGCACATAAAAACCACAATTTTTCTCAAAAGCAACCCGGTGCGCCTTATATATGGATTAATATTAATATTTATTTTCATAAAGTTTAGGTCTCGCAACTACGGTAAACAGCCGCCCGCCATCTTTTTTCCCCGTAAAAGAGGAAGCGCTTCTTCTTCTACGGTAAGCAACCGCCAAGGTGAGCACCCGCCCCCGTAGAAGAAGAAGCGCGCGGATATTACGTTTCATTTCATTTGTGTGTTTCTGTAAAGACCACAAAATGTCTCCTACTAAGAGACACACGTACAAGGTTCCACTGACTTTTGATATTCCTGTGAACCGCACTGTGGATACAACGGGAACACGTACGGTGAATATTCGCACCACAGGGAATGAGAAGTTGTCCTACTGTGGTTCTAGCTTGCCATGAAAAAAACTTGACTATGAAAACAAAAGGCGCGCACAATGGCGGAAGTACAAAACTAGACCATGAAAACAAAACACTAGCACAAAGGCAAAAAACTATGAACAATAACAAAACTTACTTGACATGACAAGAGGGGCTAAAGGAAGAGCAGCATGGATCATGAGGGTGAACAGAGTGATGTCGCCAGGCCGACTGCCTGGCAACAATGGCCTTAAATACTGGTGACATGATTAGTGAAAACGTGAGACAGGTGCGTGACATGAGGATGTGAGACAGGTGCGTGACATGAGGATGTGAGACAGGTGCGTGACATGAGGATGTGAGACAGGTGCGTGACAAGACAGGTGAAAACTAATGGGTGACCATGGAAACCAAACCAAACAAGGAAGTGCAACCAGGAACTAAAAAAAGAGCCCAAAACCCAAGCAAAACAAAAACATGATTAACACAGACATGACAGTAATAACTTCAGAAAGTAAGCTTTAAATGTTTATTTTGTGTGTGGTGTGACATAAACGTTCGAGCAACGTTGAGTTATTGATGTTGCTATGGTTTGTAACGTATTATTAAAGTTTGACTGACCTATCTGACTGTTTGGTTGACATTCCCTTTAGCGTAGCGTAGGTGCGGCTAATAGCACGGGGCGGCTAATTGGTAAACAAAGTTTTGAAATATGCCGTTCGTTGAACGTGCGGCTAATAACACGGGGCGCCTTATGGTGCGGAAAATACGGTAATTTCTCCAAAGTGTGGAAACTTACTTAATCCTCTGCATTCGCCGGGTCGTTACTTTGGCGAACGCCCGCGGATTGATGGCCACTTTCGGGTTTGTACGAAACACATTTCTGTGCAGTCGGATCAAAAACCGCCTTCAAAAAGAATCCTCACAAAAGATGGAAAAAAAACATCAGTTGCATACACCCGTGTTAACCTTTTTACGAGGGATCAAAGAGGCTGTGCGGTTGGAGCCAATCAAGGGGGGGGGAACGTCTTTACCGCATCTCATCAGAGCTCGCCATGATGCTAGCATTTAGTCTACCTGCATGCTATAATTACTGAGGTAAGCTCATGCTGGAGAAACACTCTTTTGCACATTAACTCATTATGGGCCCAGGCACTGCCAACAGACCTTCAAATTCAAACTTCCCTACTTACGGTAATTTTAAAACTGCCATAAAATCATGGCTCAGCTCAACCTGTACCTCCAACAAGGTTCTTAACCTTGTTGGAGGTACAGAACCCCAGCAGTTTCATATGCGCATTCACCCAACCCTTCTTTAGTGAAAAATAAAATGTTGGTTTTTTTCAAATTCAAGACAAAGTTATATGTTTTTGGTAACATTTTAGTATGGGGAACATATTCTAAGTAACAAAGACTTAATTTAGAGTTTTTTGGACACTAGGAGAACATATTCTAAGTAACAAAGACTTAATTTAGAGTTTTTTTGGACACTAAGGGAACATATTCTAAGTAACAAAGACTTAATTTAGAGTTTTTTGGACACTAGAGGAACATATTCTAAGTAACAAAGACTTAATTTAGAGTTTTTTGGACACTAAGGGAACATATTCTAAGTAACAAAGACTTAATTTAGAGTTTTTTGGACACTAGGAGAACATATTCTAAGTAACAAAGACTTAATTTAGACTTTTTTTGGACACTAAGGGAACATATTCTAAGTAACAAAGACTTAATTTAGAGTTTTTTGGACACTAAGGGAACATATTCTAAGTAACAAAGACTTAATTTAGAGTTTTTTGGACACTAAGGGAACATATTCTAAGTAACAAAGACTTAATTTAGACTTTTTTGGACACTAGGGGAACATATTCTAAGTAACAAAGACTTAATTTAGAGTTTTTTGGACACTAAGGGAACATATTCTAAGTAACAAAGACTTAATTTAGACTTTTTTGGACACTAAGGGAACATATTCTAAGTAACAAAGACTTAATTTAGACTTTTTTGGACACTAGGGGAACATATTCTAAGTAACAAAGACTTACTTTAGAGTTATTTGGACACTAGGGGAACATATTCTAAGTAACAAAGACTTAATTTAGAGTTTTTTGGACACTAAGGGAACATATTCTATGTAACAAAGACTTAATTTAAACTTTTTTTGGACACTAAGGGAACATATTCTAAGTAACAAAGACTTACTTTAGAGTTATTTAGTTAGGGTTAGAGCCAGGGTTAGAGGGTTAGGGTTATAATAAGGCCATGCCAAATAAGGCATTAATAAGTACTTAATAATGACTAGTTAAGAGCCAATATTTTACTAATTTGCATGTTAATAAGCAACTAATTAATGGTGAATATGTTACTAATTTGCATGTTAATAAGCAACTAATTAATGGTGAATATGTTACTAATTTGCATGTTAATAAGCAACTAATTAATGGTGACTACGTTCCCCATACTAAAGTGTTACCATGTTTTTTTACTGGTGCACAAAATGAAGCGTGCATGAACATCACCTTGTTCAAACAACAAAACCAACACAGTGCATAAACTCACAACAAATGACACACCTGCAAATCAGTCTGACTTCTGCTGTTGCCGATAGGGAGAAGTTTGTATTTACACGATGAGTCGGGTGTGTTTTGACCTCCGCCGAACCCCTGAGCCCGACTCACCGAACCCCTAGGGTCCGATCGAACCCAGGTTAAGAACCACTGCTCTACCTGATCTGAACCAAAATTGATCCCCAGTAACTTTTCGAAGCATCAAACAGGTTTATATGTGGTTATAGTGTATACTGTATATATTTTCTCATTCTGTTTTGCACACTCTTGGAGTCAACATGTGCATAGTCATGTACGTAGTGTATATTACCCCCCCACCCCCCATTTTTTGACCGTATAGTACCGAGACAGTATAGTACCGAAAATGATTGATTCGTAATGCGGTACTATACTAATACTGGTACACCGTACAACCCTAGTATGTTTTTTTGTTTGAGGACAAACCTTCACAATTGTTAGAAAGCCCACTGTTTAATATTAGATTAGATTAGATTAGATTAGATTAGATTAGATTAGATTAGATTAGATTAGATTAGAGATTAGATAGTCCTTTATCAATCCCCGAGGGGAAATTAGATTTTCAGCACAAACCCGTTGAAGATTAGACAAACAAAGAGTGTACAGGGTTACAGAACAGGAACGCTGATGGGTCACCACAAGGCGCTCCCTAAAAGATGGGAAAAAGGTCAACGCTGGGGTAGGGTGAGTAAAAAAATACAATCTAGACTGGGCTCCTAAGGGGGCCCAGTCTGGAGTGGGGAAAAACCTCCATAGCATATTACAACATACATCTCAAGACTTTCAACAGAGGGGAGGTAGTGGGGTCTACGGTGGCGGGCTGCAGCTCTTCAGGCGCTGCCCAGCCGTCCATCCTAAGGGATTCGCATCAAAGGCGTTGGATGGGGCATGGGGTATGTGTGTGTGGCGTATATTTTTTGTGGATGCATGCGTGTGTGTGTGTGTTCCGCGGCCTTGGGGTTCTTGTGAGTCAGTCCAAAGTCAACAACAACAGGTGTGTGTCCATGAGAGACAAGGAGGGAGTTTGTTGTGTCTTCGCCGCACTGTCCTTCGGGAGAGTCTCGAAGCCAGGGAAACAATCCAAGTTAGAATGTTTTGTATGCGAGTGAAAATGAAATGCCCTTTTACGTTCAAATTGTTTACATTTTTTCCCAGCGCCCTGATTAGTTAGTTAACCAGTTAACAACATAGCTCACACAAGTAGTGGATTTTGATGAAATATTCAGGAAGTGGGAAAAGGAACTAGTGATTTGATTTCCACAACGTTACCTTTGATTTACGTTACCTTACTTTTACGTTACGAGGCTGAACTTCTCGATGTGCGTAGGCTAGCGTCCCCGCCTCCACCCGCAGAGACAAAGAGAGTGGAGGACTGACAAGAGAGTTCACTCCGTTTATTGCCATGTTAAGTTCTCTAATGCCAAAACGTTCCAGTGATTGACTGGAACATTGTTCTCTTCATGCATTGAATTATTCAACTTGCATCCTCGTTATAAAGTCCTGCTCAAATTGGTTCAATTACGGTCGGACTAAGGTGTTTACTGAAGCTAGCATTAGGTTCTGTATTTGTCATTTGTCATTTCGGTTAGTTTTGGACTCCCTCAGTTCCTGTTTTGTGCACCCTTGAGTTTGTTTTAGTTTTTGCTTATTATTTTCACCTGCCTCTGATTGGTGTTCGGGATGCTCACCTGTTCCCCGAGCACTAATCAGAGGCATTATTTAAGCCTGCCTTTGCCGGTCAGCCGGCCTGGCTTCATTGTTTGCTTATGCTACAGTTACGTGAGTATTCCTTGTCTTTTTGCCTATGCTAAGTGTTAGCGTTTGCTTCGAGTGCGATCGGCACATTTTTCCTCTGGCTTGTTTTCAGTTTTTGGTACTTGTTTGAGTTCTACAAATAAATCATGTTCCTACCTGCACGTCCTGTCCGGAGTGGTCCGTTTGCATCCCTGGGGGAACGAACCTCGCAGCAAGCTGCGACCCCCCCGCATGTAACAGTATTATAAACAATTCCGTAAATTGAGTGCCATATAGGAGCGTTAATATACAGCAGGGGTCCCCAAACTTTTTGACTTCGGGGCCGCATTGGGGTAAAACAAGTTGGCTGGGAGCCGCGCTATATATATATATTTTATTTTTTATGGATAATCCAAGTAAGACATATATATATATATATATATATATATATATATATATATATATATATATATATATATATATATATATATATATATATATATATATATATATATATATATATATATATATATATATATATATGTGTGTGTGTGTGTGTATATATATATATATATATATATATATATATATATATATACACACTACCGTTCAAAAGTTTGGGGTCACATTGAAATGTCCTTATTTTTGAAGGAAAAGCACTGTACTTTTCAATGAAGATAACTTTAAACTAGTCTTAACTTGAAAGAAATACACTCTATACATTGCTAATGTGGTAAATGACTATTCTAGCTGCAAATGTCTGGTTTTTGGTGCAATATCTACATAGGTGTATAGAGGCCCATTTCCAGCAACTATCACTCCAGTGTTCTAATGGTACAATGTGTTTGCTCATTGGCTCAGAAGGCTAATTGATGATTAGAAAACCCTTGTGCAATCATGTTCACACATCTGAAAACAGTTTGGCTCGTTACAGAAGCTACAAAACTGACCTTCCTTTGAGCAGATTGAGTTTCTGGAGCATCACATTTGTGGGGTCAATTAAACGCTCAAAATGGCCAGAAAAAGAGAACTTTCATCTGAAACTCGACAGTCTATTCTTGTTCTTAGAAATGAAGGCTATTCCACTAAATTGTTTGGGTGACCCCAAACTTTTGAACGGTAGTGTATGTGTATGTCTGTGTGTGTGTGTGTGTGTGTGTATATATATATATATATATATATATATATATATATATATATATATATATATATATATATATATATATATATATATATATATATATATATTTATTTATTTATTTATATATGTATATATATATATATATATATATATATATATATATATATATATATATATATATATATATATATATATATATATATATATATATATATATAAATATATATATATATATATATATATATACATATATAAATAAATAAATAAATATATATATATATATTTATATATGTATATATATATATTTATATATGTATATATATATATATATATATATATATATATATATATATATATATATATATATATATATATATATATATATATATATATATATATATATATACTGTATGTATATATATATATATATATATATATATATTATATGTAAATGTGTGTGTGTGTGTGTGTATATGTATATGTAAATGTGTATATATGTGTGTGTATATATGTACAGTATACGTCTATGCATATGTATATGTCCATGTATATATATATGTTTATGTGTATATATATATATATATACATATTTATATGTATATGTAAATGTGTATATATGTGTGTGTATATATGTATATGTCCATGTATATATATATGTTCATGTGTATATATGTATATACATATGTATATGTGTATATATGTGTATATATGTATATTTATGTGTATATGTGTATATATGTATATGTGTCTATATGTGTGTGTATATATACTGTATATGTATTCATACATATATATTCCTCGCGCACTAATTGACTTAAAGAGCGCACTTGCTGCATGTCACGTTATCGATGGAAAAATGCATTTTTCGACAATATGATTTGCCTGATTGTCTAGGAGACGGTAGAAATATATATATATATATATATTTTTGTTTTTTTAACTTGGGACTTCCCGCGGGTCGGATTTTGGACGCTGGGGGGCCGTATCCGGCCCGCGGGCCGTAGTTTGGGGACCCCTGCTGTACAGAGTCCAACATCACTGCAGGAACAGGAACACTTCTGTGCATTCTTCCGGGGTGTCAGAGTCGGCGGAAAGGAGGAGGCGTGAGAGGCCAACTCGCCACATGGCCGTCAAGTAGGAGGAAGTTGGCTCGGAGAGAGAAGAGAACAGACATCAAATATAGTCATGACAGTAAAAGGCAGGTCTGCAGTGCAGTTATCAGTATCAATCAATTACTGACAATTACTGTGCTGGTTTTAATCTAACGTTGTTGTTTCAAGTCGCATTGATTGGCTTTACGAGTCATCTTGCTGATAGATTGATGGCGCGGATGATGGCGTCCGTGCTCCGCCATCCATCTCCTAAAAGACTGTCTTTGACTCTGCTTGTGAATGGAAAATTGTAACACGTTCAAGAGAAAGTCTGCCAAGGCGAGAAATTGTCTTGTAGTGCGGCTGCAGTAATAAAATTTCCGTCAAACCGCTTTAACTCATAAAGAGGCAGGCGGCGTGGATTTTATGTGCATCTCCTCATCGCAAAACGGGAGGCTGTAATTGAAACAGGCTCTTTCAATCAGGCATATATTACAGAGCAGCCTCTCAATATGGAAATCAACATTTTTGGGGGGGAATGTTGGTCATAAACTAAACAGCCACTCCAAATATACACAATGCTTTTGTCCCATGGACAGGCCTGGCCCTAACCAATCTGGCGCCCTAGGCAAGATTTTAGGTGGCGCCCCCCCACCCCCCACATCGGCAGTGAAGTGTATATACTCACAAGAAACCGAATAGCTTTGTCTTTGACCTTTTTTTTTTTACTTAAAGAAAGCAAATGAACATATTATATGAGAATGTTATGTTATGATTATCTTTAACCGAATCACAGCAGTGCTCAAATTTCAAAAACAGCATTCCCTCTCATGTGATATTGCTTAATTAACATGAATGATGTGCACTTTAACAACTAGGCTTACAACTATACCTAATATATAAAGGGGTGGAAAAGTGACTATTACCTGCAGGGCAAACTTTAGCTAACCAGAAGGCAATAACAATGTCAACAAAAAAACACCTGCTTAAAAGATCTAATACAAATGTCCCTGAGGAATGTAAGGTGGGAGTACTGTAATTACCTAACGTTACATTATTATTTTCCATAACAATTTAGCCCCCTCCACAATATTAACCCGACGTTAAAACAGAACTAGCTATTTATTGATTAGCAATTGCCGAATCATGTGACATTAGCTTAATGCTAAAAAGCCAGGTTACTATCACATTCTGTAACAGACAAATAATTTAATGTAGGCTAACGTTACCTACCTGCTACCTCTGTCTTTTTCTCGTTTCTCCTCCTCTTCTTTTCTATTTTGTCTTCCCTGGGCACCTGACAGTTTTGGGCGTTTTGACATCTTGTGTTGATTTTTTGATGTGGTAAGAGTCATGATACGGGAAGGGAGGGGGCGCACCGTGCGGGGATTTGTTGTAACAAATATTATTTATATTAAATAGGCTTTACTTTGCATTTTAATTAACATGGGATTATTTTTTGTATTTAGAAATAATAGTACCAACTTTTCTTTTTTTCTCCAACATTTGTGGCACTGGCGTGGCGCCCCCTGATGGACGGCGCCCTTAGCATTTGCCTAAACGGCCTATGCCATGGGCCGGCCCTGCCCATGGATATAAATCATTGGCCTCAATATGAGTCTTTTTCTAGGACAAAAGGTTCCGAAGGACAATCAATCATCATCAATCAATGTTTACTTATATAGCTCTAAATCACGAGTGTCTCAAAGGGCTGCACAAGCCACAACGACATCCTCGGCTCAGATCCCACATCAGGGCAAGAAAAAACTCAACCCAATGGGACAATGAGAAA
Organism: Entelurus aequoreus; assembly: GCF_033978785.1. Lineage (NCBI taxonomy): Eukaryota > Metazoa > Chordata > Actinopteri > Syngnathiformes > Syngnathidae > Entelurus > Entelurus aequoreus. The sequence goes on from NC_084738.1 coordinate 3,904,099, forward strand.
CCTTGGAGGGGACCGCAGATGTGGGGACTCCTGAAAAACAACCCCACACCATAATTCCTCCTCCACCAAATTTCACACTCAGCACGATGCAGTCCGAAATGTAGCGTTCTCCTGGCAACCTCCAAACCCAGACTGGTCCATCAGATTGCCAGATGGAAAAGCGTGATTCATCACTCCAGAGAAGGCTCTAGAGTACGGTGGCGACGTGCTTTACACCACTGCATCCCACACTTTGCATTGGACTTGGTGATGTATGGCTTAGATCAGGGGTCACCAACGCGGTGCCCGCGGGCACCAGGTAGCCCGTAAGGACCAGATGAGTAGCCCGCTGGCCTGTTCTAAAAGTAGCTCAAATAGCAGCACTTACCAGTGAGCTGCATCTATTTTTTAAATTGTATTTATTTACTAGCAAGCTGGTCTCGCTTTGCCCGACATTTTTAATTCTAAGAGAGACAAAACTCAAATAGAATTTGAAAATCCAAGAAAATATTTTAAAGACTTGGTCTTCACTTGTTTAAATAAATTCATTATTTTTTTACTTTGCTTCTTATAACTTTCAGAAAGACAATTTCAGAGAAAAAATACAACCTTAAAAATGATTTTAGGATTTTTAAACACATACCTTTTTACCTTTTAAATTCCTTCCTCTTCTTTCCTGACAGTTTAAATCAATGTTCAAGTAAAATTTTTTTTTTTTAATTGTAAAGAATAATAAATACATTTTTTAATTTAATTCTTCATTTTAGCTTCTGTTTTTTCGACGAAGAATATTTGTGAAATATTTCTTCAAACTTATTATGATTAAAATTCAAAAAAATTATTCTGGCAAATCTAGAAAATCTGTAGAATCAAATTTAAATCTTATTTCAAAGTCTTTTGAATTTCTTTTAAAATTTTTGTTCTGGAAAATCTAGAAGAAATAATGATTTGTCTTTGTTAGAAATATAGCTTGGTCCAATTTGTTATATATTCTAACAAAGTGCAGATTGGATTTTAACCTATTTAAAACATGTCATCAAAATTCTAAAATTAATCTTAATCAGGAAAAATGACTCATGATGTTCCATAAATTATTTTTTTAATTTTTTCCAAAAGATTCGAATTAGCTAGTTTTTTTCTCTTCTTTTTTTCGGTTGAATTTTGAATTTTAAAGAGTCAAAATTGAAGATAAACTATGTTTCAAAATTTAATTTTCATTTTTTTCGTGTTTTCTCCTCTTTTAAACCATTCATTTAAGTGTAAATATCATTAATTATTAATAATAACATAGAGTTAAAGGTAAATTGAGCAAATTGGCTATTTCTGGCAATTTATTGAAGTGTGTATCAAACTGGTAGCCCTTCGCATTAATCACTACCCAAGAAGTAGCTCTTGCTTTCAAAAAGGTTGGTGACCCCTGGTATATATGAACATATGCACAGGGGCAGCACAGTGGAATGGAGGTTAGTGCGTATGCCTCACAATGTCCTGTCCACAAGGTCCTGGGTTCAATCCCGGGCTCGGGGTCATTCTGTGTGGAGTTTGCATGTTCTCCCCCGTGACTGCGTGGGTTCCTCCCACCTCCAAAGACATGCACCTGGGGATTGGCAACACTAAATTGGCCCAAGTGTGTGAATGTGAGTGTGAATGTTGTCTGTCTATCTGTGTTGGCCCTGTGAGGAGGTGGCGACTTGTCCAGGGTGTACCCCGCCTTCCGCCTGAATGCAGCTGGGATAGGCCCCAGGCCCCCCCGCGACCCAGAGAGGGACAAGCGGTAGAAAATGGATGGATATATATATATATATATATATAAATATATATATATATATATATATAAATATATATATATATATATATATATATATATATATATATATATATATATATATATATATATATATATATATATATATATATATATATATATATATATATATATATATATACACATATATTCATATAAGTATATATATATGAATATATATACAGTATATATAAGTGTGTGTGTATACATCAGGGGTCACCAACCTTTTTGAAACCAAGAGCTACTTTTTGTGTAGTGATTAATGCGAAGGGCTACCAGTTTGATACACACTTAAATAAATTGCCAGAAATAGCCAATTTGCTCAATTTACCTTTAACTCTATGTTATTATTAATAATTAATAATATTTATCTTTGTGGAAACACTGATCATCTTAATGATTTCTCACAATAAATATATATAGAAACAGATAAATATCAATATGCAACACTTTATGCACATTTTTCAAATTGAACATTTTCAAATGATCACTTCTAAGACAGTCTTGTGAAATCACAATATCCCATTTTAACTAGCTAGCCACTAACATTTTTGAACAAATCATGAATTACTTTGCACCATGTTTGTACAAATAATAACTCATGTAAAATACAAAAGTCAACTCTCAAATTTTTAAATAAATCATGTCACACTTTGAACTGGACACCAAATCTGTTATCTGTTTCTTTGTCAGTTAGTGAAGACCAAGTCTTTCAAATATTTTCTTGGATTTTCAAATTCTATTTGAGTTTTGTCTCTCTTAGAATTAAAAATGTCGAGCAAAGCGAGACCAGCTTGCTAGTAAATAAATACAATTTAAAAAATAGAGGCAGCTCACTGGTAAGTGCTGCTATTTGAGCTATTTTTAGAACAGGCCAGCGGGCTACTCATCTGGGGCCGTACTTATCAAGCTTCTTAGAGTGCCATTTTACACTTAAGTCCTGAGAATTTGCGAAATTTAGTCCTACTCTCAAACTTAAGAATAAAAGCTTTTTATCAACGTTCTTAAGTCTAAGAATCACTCCTACTCTCCACGATATTTAAGAGACCTTCAGAGGTGTCTTAAGTGGTTAGGAGTTGCCAGCAGGGGATGGCACTGAGGCGAGAGAGACGTGCGCCAACGTTCAGGGAACGGAACAATGTTTTGTTTTTTTTTGATGATGAGCAGCTGATCAAACGGTATCGTTTAGACAGAGCGGATATTATTTTTGTCACAGATTTAATACTTTTCGATTCCTTGTTGATTTCTGCATGTGTCTGCAGTGGGCTAGTATATATAGAGCCACCCACACCAGTTTCAAATTAGTTGCCTAATTAATGAATTGGAAAGAAAATGTTATGACAGTAGCGTATGTGTGTGGCCGTGAGGTGAGTGACGTCAGTGAGTGTGTGGGCGAGAGAAGAGAGGGAGCGGTAGCGTGAGTGCCGGCGGGGACTAGTTTGTTTTGTATTATTTTGTAGTTTATTGTCAAAATATACACTCCCATTGTCCACTTAAATATTTCTAAGATATTTCTTTATTCTTAGACAACGGATTCCCTTCCGTGATTGGTCATTTCTATGGACACAGAAATGACGTCACCTAAAATTGCGTTTACGGCACATAGTAATGTCGTAATTCAGCTCTGAGTGTGACACTTAAGATTCAGTCCTACACTTCGCTGAAAGTGTGAGTAAGACGCTTGATAACTAACTTTTAAGTGCAACTTTCAGCGAAGAATTTATTTACTCTTAAGTCAACTCTTAGCAGACTTCTTAGGAGTCATTCTAAGAAGCTTGATAAGTACGGCCCCTGGTCCTTACGGGCTACCTGGTGCCCGCGGGCACCGCGTTGGTGACCCCTGGTATACAGCATGAAATGTTTGTTTTGGTTTGTATGATACAAGCATTTGAATGCTAAATTTATGGCTTAAGTTTCACTATTTTAGGAGTTTTGCATATTTGAGGCTTGGCCGCAAATGTTATTCCAGAGTCAGTGTGGCGTAGGTTGTCTTTCATCTCGTCTTGTCTGCTCTATTAGGATTTTGGGCCTCAAATCTAAATGAGCCCAACTCTATTTTTTTAAAAAGAATATTCACTCTCCTTCTAATTGGATGAACGGATTTATTTTGTTTTTTTGGAACGACCGCGGTGAGGCTTCTGTTTAATCTCAGCGGGGGGGCCCTCCAGTCCCCCCCCCCCCCCCAGCCCACTCTCCAGATTGATTGTGAGCAACACCAGACAATGGCATCAATGACTTCAAGTGGGATTGTTGTGGTTTTTTTCCCCCCTTTTTAAAGATATATATTCCCTCTCTTGTCAAGAAGAAAGAAAATCATTTGCATGCAGGTGACATGTTCTAAGGGGGATGGGAGTGAATCAAAATTCAGGTTTTCTAAAGCCTTGACCTAATTATGCAAACATTCTCCTGTTTGCTTTTTGAAAAAAAAAAACCTGTATTAGTTTGTGGTGCTTTCACACTTGTGGTTTGGTGCTCTGCTCTGGACAAGGAATATACAAAAGGTGCGCATTTTGATGCTGTTGGTTCAACGTGCACACAGGTGTTGTTGTCATGGGACTAAAGGCTGCACAGTTAAGACAATATATCGTCTTAGTCATTATACGCAACAATTGAGTTCCTAAACAAATAACTATGCGTTACCTGGATAGCAGTTCTTTTAGTGTTAGCACATTATAGGGAATTCTTGAATCATCTTTGTTATACAGTCGCGATCAAAAGACTACCACCACCATGCTTAACGGTAGACATGGTGTTCCTGGGATTCAAGGCCTTTTCTCTTCCAAACATATTGCTGGGTGTTGTGGCCAAACAGCTCCATTTTTGTTTCATCTGACATCACATGGACAAAGATAAGACCTTCTGGAGGAAAGTTCTTTGTAGGGATGGGCGATACCACACTTTTAGGATTCGATACGATACCGATACTTTTTCTTGCATTTTCATCGATACCGATACCATTAATTTCTTATTGGCAATTTTTGTCAGTCAAAAATATTATTACTATTGTTATTATTTAAGACAAATCACAAGACAAATACAGACCATTTATACCACTTGTATTATGGTTAGAGATGTCCGATAATATAAGTATCGGCCGATATATGCATTAAAATGTAATATCGGAAATTATCGGTATCGTTTTTTTATTATCGGTATCGTTTTTTTGTTTTTTTTAAAATTAAATCCACATAAAAAACACAAGATACACTTACAATTAGTGCACCAACCCAAAAAACCTCCCTCCCCCATTTACACTCATTCACACAAAAGGGTTGTTTCTTTCTGTTATTAATATTCTGCTTCCTACATTATATATCAATATATATCAATACAGTCTGCAAGGGATACAGTCCGTAAGCACACATGATTGTGCGTGCTGCTGCTCCACTAATAGTACTAACCTTTAACAGTTCATTTGACTCATTTTCATTCATTACTAGTTTCTATGTAACTGATTTTATATTGTTGTACTTTCTTTTTTATTCAAGAATTTTTTTTTAATTTATTTATCTTATTTTACTAATTTTTTAAAAAAGTACCTTATCTTCACCATACCTGGTTGTCCAAATTAGGCATAATAATGTGTTAATTCCACGACTGCATATATCGGTTGATATCGGTATCGGTTGATATCGGTATCGGTTGATATCGGTATCGGTAATTAAAGAGTTGGACAATATCGGAATATCGGATATCGGCAAAAAGCCATTATCGGACATCCCTAATTATGGTCAATATATAATAAAAGTAAAATTAAAATAAATAACATAAATATGAAAATAAATGAAATATAAACAAAAATATACACATTTTCACTTTTCTTATTTGTCAAAAAAAAAAGTCTTGATAGAAAAAGCTTAAAAAAACAATTATTCATAGCAATGTTATGTTTCAAACCTCTTTGTGGAAGTAAACTTATAACACTTCTCTGAAGCAAAGTCAATAATTTCCGTATCACAATAAACTAGGATTTCCTTGTCCTATAAACCTGCATACGAAAGACAAGTTCCCTGAGAAAATGAACTTGGAAAAATGATCTACAAAAATGTCATCACACCTTTAGTGTACTCGAGATATGTCGTCACACGTCACACTTTACTGAAGTCTCAGATTGCTGTTCAGGAAAAGTAACAAAAACATCAACAACATCTGAAAGTGATGCTCGCACCCCCCGCACGCCGTTTTTTGGTTTATATCGATACTTTTTTCAGAAAAGTGATGCCAAATGAGTAGCGTGTGAGTATCGATATATCGATACCACAGGATCGATACACACATCCCTAGTTCTTTGGTCAAATGAAACAAAACTAGAGCTGTTTGGCCACAATACCCAGCAATGTGTTTGGAGGAAAATGAGGCCTTTAATCCCAGGACCACCACACCTACCGTCAAACATGGTGGTGGTAGTATTATGCTCTGGGCCTGTTTTGCTGCCAATGGAACTGGTGCTTTAAATGGGACAATGAAAAAGGAGGATTACCTCCAAATTCTTCAGGACAAGCTAAAATCATCAGCCGGAAGGTTGGGTCTTGGGCGCAGTTGGGTGTTCCAACAGGACAATGACCCCAAACACACGTCAAAAGTGGTAAAGGAATGGCTAAATCAGGCTAGAATGAAGGTTTTAAAATGGCCTTCCCAAAGCCCTGACTTAAAGGCCTACTGAAAGCCACTACTAGCGACCACGCAGTCTGATAGTTTATATATCAATGATGAAATCTTAACATTGCAACACATGCCAATACGGCCGGGTTAACTTATAAAGTGACATTTTACATTTCCCGCTAAACTTCCGGTTGAAAAAGCCTTTGGAGGATGACGTATGCGCGTGACGTAGCCCGGGGAACAGAGGTATGGCTTCTCCATTGAATACAATACAACAAAGCTCTGTTTTCATTTCATAATTCCACAGTATTCTGGACATCTGTGTTGGTGAATCTTTTGCAATTTGTCTAATGAACAAAGAAGAACGTTGTAGGTGGGATCGATCGGTGTATTAGCGACTGGCTGTAGCAACACAACAAGGAGGACTTACTTGGATAGCAGACACCTAGCCGATGCTAGCCGCCCACCGCACGGATGATCGGGTGAAGTCCTTCGTCGCGCCGTCGATCGCTGGAACGCAGGTGAGCACGGCTGTTGATGAGCAGAGCAGATGAGAGCTGGCTTGCGTAGGTGGAGCGCTAATGTTTTTAATCATAGCTCTGTGAGGTCTGGTTGCTAAGTTGCTAAGTTAGTCTTAGCGTCGTTAGCAACAGCATTGTTAAGCTTTGCCAGGCTGAGATCTATTAACCGTGTAGTTACATGTACATGGTTTAATAGTATTGTTGATCTTCTGTCTATCCTTCCAGTCAGGGGTTTATTTCTTTTGTTTCTATCTGCATTTGAGAACGATGCTATCACGTTAGCTCATGCTAAAAAGCTTCGTCGATGTATTGTCGTGGAGATAAAAGGCACTGAATGTCCATTTCGCGTTCTCGACTCTCATTTTCAAGAGGATATAGTATCCCAGGTGGTTTAAAATACAAATCCGTGATCCACAATAGAAAAAGGAGAGAGTGTGGAATCCAATGAGCCAGCTTGTACCTAAGTTACGGTCGGAGCGGAAAAAAATATGTATTTCACTGCATTCTAGTCCGTCACTCTAACGTTCCTCATCCACGAATCTTTCATCCTCGCTCAAATTAATTGGGTAATCGTCGCTTTCTCGGTCCGAATAGCTCTAGCTGCGTTGAAAACAATAGGAAAATATGAGGGAGTGAACAACTGACAACGTCACGCTACTTCCGGTAGGGGCAAGGTTTTTTTTTATCAGAGACCAAAAGTTGCGAACTTTATCGACGTTGTTCTCTACTAAATCCTTTCAGCAACAATATGGCAATATCGCAAAATGATCAAGTATGATACGTAAAATGGATCTGCTATCCCCGTTTAAATAAAAAAAATTCATTTCAGTAGGCCTTTAAACGTGTGGACAATGCTGAAGAAACAAGTCCATGTTAGAAAACCAACAAATTTAGCTGAACTGCACCAATTTTGTCAAGAGGAGTGGTCAAAAATTCAAGCAGAAGCTTGTGGATGGCTACCAAAAGCGCCTTATTGCGGTGAAACTTGCCAAGGGACATGTAAGCAAATATTAACATTGCTGTATGTATACTTTTGACCCAGCAAATTTGCTCACATGTTCAGTAGACCCATAATAAATTCATAAAAGAACCAAACTTCATGAATGTTTTTTGTGACCGACAAGTATGTGCTCCAATCACTACATCACAAAAAAAGTTGTAGAAAGTATTGGAAACTCAAGACAGCCATGACATGATGTTCTTTACAATTGTATGTAAACTTTTGATCGCGACTGTATATGCAGTTTATTTCAATCAAAGTTTATTTATATAGCCCTAAATCACAAGCCTCAAGAAAGCGCTGATCCCTGCGCTCTCCATGCACTTTTTACCTGAAGAGGCATTCAGGCGCACTCCGTGACTTTGACTATTAAAGGCCTACTGAAAGCCACTACTAGCGACCACGCAGTCTGATAGTTTATATATCAATGATGAAATCTTAACATTGCAACACATGCCAATACGGCCGGGTTAACTTACAAAGTCACATTTTAAATTTCCCGGGAATATATATATAATATTTATATATATATATAATATATAATATATATATATATAATATCCGGCTGAAACGTCTTGGTATGATGACGTATGCGTGTGACGTAGTCAGGTAACCGTAGAATCCTATACAAAAAGCTCTGTTTTCATTTCATAATACCACAGTATTCTGGACATCTTTTGCAATTTGTTTAATGAACAATGAAGGCTGCAAAGAAGACAGTGGTAGGTGGGATCGGTGTATTAGCGGCGCACTACAGCAACACAACCGGACGACTTTGTTGGAGAGCAGACGCGCTAGCCGGTGACCTCACCTTGACTTCCTACGTCTCCGGGCCGCCGACCGCATCTGTGATCGGGTGAAGTCCTTCGTCGCACCGTCGATCGCTGGAACGCAGGTGAGCACGGGTGTTGATGAGCAGATGAAGGCTGGCTGGCGTAGGTGGAGAGCTAATGTTTTTAGCATAGCTCTGTGCGGTCCCGTTGCTAAGTTAGCTTCAATGGCGTCGTTAGCACAGCATTGTTAACCTTCGCCAGCCTGGAAAGCATTAACCGTGTAGTTACATGTCCACGGTTTAATAGAATTGTTGATTTTCTATCTATCCCTCCAGTCAGGGGTTTATTTTTTTGTTTCTATATGCAGTTAAAGCACGATGCTATCACGTTAGCTCGTAGCTAAAGCATTTCGCCGATGTATTGTCGTGGAGATAAAAGGCACTGAATGTCCATTTTGCGTTCTCGACTCTCATTTTCAAGAGGATATAGTATCCCAGGTGGTTTAAAATACAAATCTGTGATCCACAATAGAAAAAGGAGAGAGTGTGGAATCCAATGAGCCAGCTTGTACCTAAGTTACGGTCAGAGCGAAAAAAGATACGTCCATCACTGCCTCTCAAGTCCTTCACTGTAACGTTCCTCATCTACGAATCTTTCATCCTCGCTCAAATTAATGGGGTAATCGTCACTTTCTCGGTCCGAATCTCTCTCGCTCCATTGTAAACAACGGGGAATTGTGAGGAATACTAGCTCCTGTGACGTCACGCTACTTCCGCTACAGGCAAGGCTTTTTTTTTATCAGCGAGCAAAAGTTGCGAACTTTATCGTCGATTTTCTCTACTAAATCCTTTCAGCAAAAATATGGCAATATCGCGAAATGATCAAGTATGACACATAGAATGGATTTGCTATTCCCGTTTAAATAAAAAAAAATCATTTCAGTAGGCCTTTAAGAAAGTCAATGACTTCACCATAAAAGTAGGTGACATTGTCATCACCAGGAAAGATGAGGTCACCTACCTAGGTTCCATTCTAGAGGCTAACCTTTCCTGTGATAAAATGGCAACCAAGGTAATCAAAAAGGTTAACCAACGAGCGAGATTTCTCTACAGAATCTCCTCTCTGGTCAACAAAAGCACCTTGAGGATTCTGGCGGGAACTCTCGTTCAACCCTTTTTCGATCACGCATGCCCCTCCTGGTACCCTAGCACCTCCAAAACCTTCAAATCTAAACTCCAAACATCTCAGAACAAGCTAGTCAGGTTACTTCTAGACCTCCACCCCAGATCCCACCTCACTCCTACCCACTTCTCTAAAGTGGGCTGGCTCAAGGTGGAGGACAGAGTTAAACAACTTGCACTGAGCCTAGTCTATAAAATCCGCTACACCTCCCTGATACCGAAGTACATGTCAAACTACTTCCTTAACGTAAATGACCGCCATAACCACAACACCAGGGGGTGCTCCACTAACCACGTTAAACCCAGATTCCGATCTAACAAAGGTCTTAACTCATTCTCTTTCTATGCCACGTCAATGTGGAATGCGGTCCCAACAGGTATAAAAGAAAGGGCATCTCTATCCTCCTTCAAAACCGCAATAAAAGTTCACCTCCAGGCAGCTACAACTAAACTAACACCCTCCCCGGATTGCTAATCATCAAATGTAAACAATCAAATGCAGATACTTTTTCTTATGCCTTCTGATCTCTCTCTCTCTCTCTCTCTCTCTCTCTCTCTATGTCCACTACTTGCTGTCCATATCTTACCCCTCCCCCCACCCACACCCCTGATTGTAAATAATGTAAATAATTCAATGTGATTATCTTGTGTGATGACTGTATTATGATGATAGTATACATCAGGGGTCACCAACGCGGTGCCCGCGGGCACCAGGTAGCCCGTAAGGACCAGATGAGTAGCCCGATGGCCTGTTCTAAAAATAGCTCAAATAGCAGCACTTACCAGTGAGCTGCCTCTATTTTTTAAATTTTATTTATTTACTAGCAAGCTGGTCTAGCTCTGCCCGACATTTTTAATTCTAAAAGAGACAAAACTCAAATAGAATTTGAAAATCCAAGAAAATATTTTAAAGACTTGGTCTTCACTTGTTTAAATAAATTCATACATTTTTTTACTTTGCTTCCCATAACTTTCAGAAAGACAATTTTAGAGAAAAAATACAACCTTAAAAATGATTTTAGGATTTTTAAACACATATACCTTTTTATCTTTTAAATTCCTTCCTCTTCTTTCCTGACAATGTAAATCAATGTTCAAGTACATTTGTTTTTTTATTGTAAAGAATAATAAATTAATTTTAATTTAATTCTTCATTTTAGCTTCTGTTTTTTCGACGAAGAATATTTGTGAAATATTTCTTCAAACTTATTATGATTAAAATTCAAAAAAATTATTCTGGCAAATCTAGAAAATCTGTAGAATCAAATTTAAATCTTATTTCAAAGTATTTTGAATTTCTTTTAAAAAAATGTTTCTGGAAAATCAAGAAGAAAAAATGATTTGTCTAGCTTGGTCCAATTTGTTATATATTCTAACAAAGTGTAGATTGGATTTTAACCTATTTAAAACATGTCATCAAAATTCTAAAATTAATCTTAATCAGGAAAAATTACTAATGATGTTCCATAAATTATTTTAATTTTTTCAAAAAGATTCGAATTAGCTAGTTTTTCTCTTCTTTTTTTCGGTTGAATTTTGAATTTTAAAGAGTCGAAATTCAATCAATCAATGTTTATTTATGTAGCCCTAAATCACAAAAGTCTCATAAACTATGTTTCAAAATTTAATTGTCATTTTTTTCCCGTGTTTTCTCCTCTTTTAAACCGTTCAATTAAGTGTAAATATCATTCATTATTAATAATAACACAGAGTTAAAGGTAAATTGAGCAAATTGGCTATTTCTGGCAATTTATTGAAGTGTGTATCAAACTGGTAGCCCTTCGCATTAATCACTACCCAAGAAGTAGCTCTTGCTTTCAAAAAGGTTGGTGACCCCTGCTATATATGATAGTATATATCTGTATCATGAATCAATTTAAGTGGACCCCGACTTAAACAAGTTGAAAAACTTATTCGGGTGTTACCATTTGGTGGTCAATTGTACGGAATATGTACTTCACTGTGCAACCTACTAATAAAAGTCTCAATCAATCAATCAATCAAAGCTTGCATCACAAAAAGGTCTGATGTCGTGACCTCTTTAGTAGCAAAGTACGAAAGGTGGCGTCCGCGTGGCTCAACAGCAAGAAGAGTCTTAGGCCCCGTTTACACTTATAGGTTATCCAGGGTAAATTATCTGTGTCCACACACAACAATGCCATCGTTTAAGACCCTCTCCCCCCTCTGTCCGCCGGCGCAACACGACCTAGTCCGGGTTTTCCTTTGTGGTATTTTAGGCTTCACACATTTTCAATGGGAGACAGGTCTGGACTACAGGCAGGCCAGTCTAGTACCCACACTCTTCTACTATGAAGCCACGTTGATGTAACACGTGGCTTGGCATTGTCTTGCTGAAATAAGCAGGGGCGTCCATGATAACGTTGCTTGGATGGCAACATATGTTGCTCCAAAACCTGTATGTACCTTTCAGCATTAATGGTGCCTTCACAGATATGTAAGGCACTTGGGCACTAATACACTTGGGCACTTGGGCACTAATACACCCCCATACCATCCGCACTTGGGCACTAATACACTTGGGCACTAATACACTTGGGCACTTGGGCACTAATACACCCCCATACCATCCGCACTTGGGCACTAATACACTTGGGCACTAATACACCCCCATACCATCCGCACTTGGGCACTAATACACTTGGGCACTAATACACTTGGGCACTTGGGCACTAATACACCCCCATACCATCCGCACTTGGGCACTAATACACTTGGGCACTAATACACTTGGGCACTAATACTAATACTAATACTTGGGCACTAATACACCCCCATACCATCACAAATGCTGGCTTTTCAACTTTGCGCCTATAATACACTTTGCGCCACTAATACACTTGGGCACTAATACACTTGGGCACTTGGGCACTAATACTAATACTAATACTTGGGCACTAATACACCCACATACCATCCGCACTTGGGCACTAATACACTTGGGCACTAATACACTTGGGCACTTGGGCACTAATACACCCCCATACCATCCGCACTTGGGCACTAATACACTTGGGCACTTGGGCACTAATACACCCCCATACCATCCGCACTTGGGCACTAATACACTTGGGCACTTGGGCACTAATACACCCCCATACCATCCGCACTTGGGCACTAATACACTTGGGCACTTGGGCACTAATACACCCCCATACCATCCGCACTTGGGCACTAATACACTTGGGCACTTGGGCACTAATACACCCCCATACCATCCGCACTTGGGCACTAATACACTTGGGCACTAATACACTTGGGCACTAATACTAATACTAATACTTGGGCACTAATACACCCCCATACCATCACAAATGCTGGCTTTTCAACTTTGCGCCTATAATACACTTTGCGCCACTAATACACTTGGGCACTAATACACTTGGGCACTTGGGCACTAATACTAATACTAATACTTGGGCACTAATACACCCACATACCATCCGCACTTGGGCACTAATACACTTGGGCACTAATACACTTGGGCACTAATACACTTGGGCACTAATACACTTGGGCACTTGGGCACTAATACTAATACTAATACTTGGGCACTAATACACCCACATACCATCCGCACTTGGGCACTAATACACTTGGGCACTAATACTAATACTAATACTTGGGCACTTGGGCACTAATACTAATACTAATACTAATACTTGGGCACTAATACACCCACATACCATCCGCACTTGGGCACTAATACACTTGGGCACTTGGGCACTAATACACCCCCATACCATCCGCACTTGGGCACTAATACACTTGGGCACTAATACACTTGGGCACTAATACTAATACTAATACTTGGGCACTAATACACCCCCATACCATCACAAATGCTGGCTTTTCAACTTTGCGCCTATAATACACTTTGCGCCACTAATACACTTGGGCACTAATACACTTGGGCACTTGGGCACTAATACTAATACTAATACTTGGGCACTAATACACCCACATACCATCCGCACTTGGGCACTAATACACTTGGGCACTAATACACTTGGGCACTAATACTAATACTAATACTTGGGCACTTGGGCACTAATACTAATACTAATACTAATACTTGGGCACTAATACACCCACATACCATCCGCACTTGGGCACTAATACACTTGGGCACTAATACACTTGGGCACTTGGGCACTAATACTAATACTAATACTTGGGCACTTGGGCACTAATACACCCCCATACCATCACAAATGCTGGCTTTTCAACTTTGCGCCTATAATACACTTTGTGCCACTAATACACTTGGGCACTAATACACTTGGGCACTTGGGCACTAATACTAATACTAATACTTGGGCACTAATACACCCACATACCATCACACATGCTGGCTTTTCAACTTTGCGCCTATAAAAATCCGGATGGTTCTTTTCCTCTTTGGTCCGGAGGACACGACGTCCACAGTTATCAAAAACATTTTGAAATGTGGACTCTTCAGACCACAGAACACTTTTCCACTTTGTATCAGTCCATCTTAGATGAGCTCAGGCCCAGCGAAGCCGACGGCATTTCTGGGTGTTGTTGATAAATGGTTTTCGCCTTGCATAGGAGAGTTTTAACTTGCACTTACAGATGTAGCGACCAACTGTAGTTACTGACAGTGGTTTTCTGAAGTGTTCCTGGTGGTGATATCCTTTACACACTGATGTCGCTTGTTGATGCAGTACAGCCTGAGGGATGGAAGGTCACGGGCTTAGCTGCTTACGTGCAGTGATTTCTCCAGATTCCCTGAACCCTTTGAGGATATTACGGAGCGTAGATGGTGAAATCCCTCAATTCCTTGCAATAGCTGGTTGAGAAAGGTTTTTCTTAAACTGTTCAACAATTTGCTCAGGCATTTGTTGACAAAGTGGTGACCCTCGCCCCATCCTTGTTTGTGAATGACTGAGCATTTCATGGAATCTACTTTTATACCCAATCATGGCACCCACCTGTTCCCAATTAGCCTGTTCACCTGTGGGATGTTCCAAATAAGTGTTTGATGAGCATTCCTCAACTTTATCAGTATTTATTGCCACCTTTCCCAACTTCTTTGTCACGTGTTGCTGCCATCAAATTTTAAAGTTAATGATTATTTGCACACAAAAAAAAAATGTTTATGAGTTTGAACTTCAAATATGTTGTCTTTGTAGCATATTCAACTGAATATGGCTTGAAAATGATTCGCAAATCATTGTATTCCGTTTATATTTACATCTAACACAATTTCCCAACTCATATGGAAACGGGGTTTGTGTATATATTACAATATATATAATAATCAACAATAATACTATAAATAAACTAGAGAATGGAGTGTGACTCATGCAAAAGTGTGTGTGGTAATAGCGTGTGCTTTGTATTACCTCCGAATTCGGAGGTCTCGAGGTTGGCAAGTATGTTCGCTACTTTGTTGGCCGTGTAGTGCATAACTTATATAACAGTAAACAATAAAACACACAAAAAAGTGCAACTCCCCTTTTTTAACCGGACCAAACACGACAATTGTGGACGCACGTTTGGACTGAATTTGACGAAAGCAAATAGTTGAGTGAGCAAAATAGTGTTTGTGTGCTTTTCTGTCAGTCAGTCTGCATCCAACGGTGCGGTTAACACGGCGCTTGGAAAAACAGCACGTTAATGAGCGGCAGAAATAAACGTTACCAGCCGCGGCCATCACCTTCCTGCTCCTCTCTCACCACCCGGATGAGAATGAGCTCATGATACGTGGAGTTAATGTATGATAAATGATGTTATACAAGCACGGCCAGACACTTTTATTGTTTTCTTGGGCGGCCCTCCCGTTTTTTGCTTTGGTTTGTGGTCGAGTGTCCTTGTTATCTGGCCCCCGCACACTCCTTCTCGCTGCGAGGCTGAGGAGCAGAAAGATGGCGGTAATTCATTTTGTGCCACGCCACAGGCATGGCTCCCTTCTGCCCATTACCTCCCAGACCAGACTGTGTGTCCCAGCGGGACGCCGCTTGCTACCCTTCCTTCCGCTCGGGCCCAGGCTCTTCGCTTCGGTGCGACGACCCACTTCGGATGGTCTGCCGGGCGCCACCCGCGGGCGCACTGCTCCGGGACAACTTCACACAACATGGCGACGCTGGCAGT
The DNA here is from genome assembly GCF_033978785.1 of Entelurus aequoreus. Classification (NCBI taxonomy): domain Eukaryota; kingdom Metazoa; phylum Chordata; class Actinopteri; order Syngnathiformes; family Syngnathidae; genus Entelurus; species Entelurus aequoreus. The sequence goes on from NC_084738.1 coordinate 3,920,094, forward strand.
ATGTGCGCTATATATACTGTATATATGTATATACATATATATATATATATGGTGTTGGTCATGTATGATGTCTTTTTGTTATTTTTATTTTGTGATGTTTAATGTCTATTGTTTAAATGTACGGCAGTGAAAATGGATTTCCCCAACGGGGACCAATAAATGTAAATCTATACAGTCGTGGTCAAAAGTTTACATACACTACCGTTCAAAAGTTTGGGGTCACCCAAACAATTTTGTGTTTGAGCCTTCATTTCTAAGAACAAGAATAGACTGTCTAGTTTCAGATGAAAGTTCTCTTTTCCTGGCCATTTTGAGCGTTTAATTGACCCCACAAATGTGATGCTCCAGAAACTCAATCTGCTCAAAAGAAAGGTCAGTTTTGTAGCTTCTGTAACGAGCTAAAGTGTTTTCAGATGTGTGAACATGATTGCACAAGGGTTTTCTAATCATCAATTAGCCTTCTGAGCCAATGAGCAAACACATTGTACCATTAGAACACTGGAGTGATAGTTGCTGGAAATGGGCCTCTATACACCTATGTAGATATTGCACCAAAAAGCAGACATTTGCAGCTAGAATAGTCATTTACCACATTAGCAATGTATAGAGTGTATTTCTTTCAAGTTAAGACTAGTTTAAAGTTATCTTCATTGAAAAGTACAGTGCTTTTCCTTCAAAAATAAGGACATTTCAATGTGACCCCAAACTTTTGAACGGTAGTGTACTTGTTTCTTCAGCATTGTCCACACGAGCCGGGAGGAGCGAAGGCGGCGGTGGCCGAACCGGCCGGAGATCCGGAACCGGCGGCTGAGCCGGGAGGGACGTCAGCGGCGGTGGCCTGGCCGGTTGGAGAGCCAGAACCGGCGGTCGAGGCGGAGGGACCGCACCAAACCTGGCTTTTAAGTCCTCCACGAATTGTGCGGTCCAGAACGTCGGCTGTGCATCACCGACAGGGGTTCTTGCGAGGTCACAACAGTCTGGCACGAAGATCCTGTTAGGAACTCGCATGGCTGCAGTTTTTGAGACCCCAAGATGCAGGATCCAGGAGAGCGACAAGGAGGTAAGTCAGGACTTTGGGAAGGCCATTCTACAACCTTCATTCTAGCCTGATTTAGCCATTCCTTTACCACTTTTGACGTGTGTTTGGGGTCATCGTCCTGTTGGAACACCCAACTGCGCCCAAGACCCAACCTCCGGGCTGATGATTTTAGGTTGTCCTGAAGAATTTGGAGGTAATCCTCCTTTTTCATTGTCCTATTTACTCTCTGTAAAGCACCAGTTCCATTGGCAGCAACACAGGCCCAGAGCATAATACTACCACCACCATGCTTGACGGTTGGTGTGGTGTTCCTGGGATTAAAGGCCTCATCTTTTCTCCCTTAAACATATTGCTGGGTATTGTGGCCAAACAGCTCCATTTTTGTTTCATCTGACCACAGAACTTTCCTCCAGAAGGTCTTATCTTTGTCCATGTGATGTCAGATGAAACAAAAACCACACACACCATAATAATACTCGTATGTTGAAGCCCAGTACAATCCATCAAGCGTGGTCCGGATCATGTTTTCGTTATGTTCTGTTAGTTCAACTCCATAGTTCCTGTTTTTTGTGCACTCTTGTTTGTTTTGGTTGCCATGGTTGCGTATGATTTTCACCTGCCGTTTTTGTACCTTTTTGAGTTTTGATAATTAAATTAAGGTTTTTACCTTTCTTGCCTTGTCCGGAAGAGTCCGTTTGCATCCTGGGAGAACAAACCTCGCAGTAAGCTGCAAAAACCCCGCCGTGAACACGTAGCTTACCAAAGTCGTATTAAAACATTTTGATAAGATTATTGCGCGCCGTGTGTAATGTTCTATATTTTCAATGGAACATATAACATTTTGGTGTTGTTTACTTGACTCATATTGCAGTGCACACGTATCTCTTATGTGTGACTGCCATCATATTAAAGTCTACGCGTATCTCTTATGTGTGACTGCCATCATATTAAAGTCTACGCGTATCTCTTATGTGTGACTGCCATCTACTGGTCACACTCATCATTACACAGTGTACCAAATAAGAATTTGCTTCGAGGTCGGTAAGCACAACCAGAATTATTCCGTACATTAGGCGCACCCGGTTATAAGGCGCACTGTCGAGTTTTGAGAAAATGAAAAGATTTTAAGTGCGCCTTATAGTCCGAAAAATACAGTATATATACTGTATGTACATATATATATATATATATATATATATATATATATATATATATATATATATATATATATATATACCAAATAAGAATTTGCTTCGAGGTCGGTAAGCACAACCAGAATTATTCCGTACATTAGGCGCACCCGGTTATAAGGCGCACTGTCGAGTTTTGAGAAAATGAAAAGATTTTAATTGCGCCTTATAGTCCGAAAAATACAGTATATATACTGTATGTACATATATATATATATATATATATATATATATATATATATATATATATATATATATATATATATATATATATATATATATATATATATATATATATATATATATATATATTGAATGGGGTAAGACTGCATCTGTTTAAGTCTGCTAAAAACAAAACAAATACTTCCCAAAGCTACTTTTTTTGGCTATATATCAAAATATATATCAAAATAATAATAATATGACTCCTTTAATGCGCCTTATAATCCAGTGCACCTTTTGTATGAAAAAAAAACCTGACCAGACCCGCTCATCGGCAGTGCGCCTTCTAATCCGGTGCGCCCTATGGTCCAGAAAATATGGTACACAAATCAGAGACAAAACATGTACCTCCACATTTGTTGACTTTAAGCCAAAAGCCAAAACAAAACAAAAATCGAATAAAATAGAACAATTTTACTAGTTTTTTAAATATAATAATTATATTAAAAATAATAATAATAATAATTTTAAAAAAATATATATATAATAATAATAATAATAATAATAATTAAACAAAACATTTATCTTCGCATTTGGTGAGTTTTTAATTCTGCCAAAAACCCAACAAAAAATTGAATAAAATGTAAATAAACATAACCATCACATGTTATGTGGACCACAAAACAAAAATCTAATAAAATACAAAACATTTTACTAGTTGTTTTTAGTGTTTGCAATTTAGAAAAAAAATTATAATAATATGATGTTCCTTGTGCAGCCCTTTGAGACACTCTTGATTTAGGGCTATATAAGTCAACTTTGATTGACTGATTGATTTAATGCGCCTTATAATGCGGTGAGCCTTTTGTATGAGAAAAAAAAAAAGATAAGTATAACCCTCTTCTTATCATTTATTTAGGTGAGATCAAAAAGAGATTGATTAGACAAGTTGATTAATCGCTCATTTTTAATCCCTTGACATCCACCTTTGTGGTAGAGATGTCCGATAATATCGGACTGCCGATATCATCAGCCGATAAATATTTTAAAATGTAATATCGGAAATGCTTTAAAATGTAATATCGGAAATTGTCGGTATCGGTTTCGAAATGATCGGTATCGGCTTCAAAAAGTACAATTTTCATTTCGCCATGTACCAAATAAAATAGCTTCGAGGTCGGTAAGCACAACCAAAATGATTCCGTACATTAGGCGCGCCCGGTTATAAGGCGCACTGTCGAGTTTTGAGAAAATGAAAGGATTTTAAGTGCGCCTTGTAGTCCGAAAAATACGGTACCTTACTCATTATGGCAGTACATCATGTACTTTTGTAAATATGGATCTTGGGCTTGGGATCCCTTGCTTATAGTCTATCAAAAATGACTGCCTCAGTTCCAGCCAGGTCTCCCTGTCCTTCGAATTCTTAGCAACAAGTGTGATCCAAACTTCCTATTCCCTCACAACAAATCTGCCTGGCAACAAGCAACCTATTCCCCCCCCCTATCAAATCCATCAGTACAATTTATGAATCCAAGATAAAGTACTTCACATTACAGTACTAGAGGCACTTTGTATTGATACAATAGTGCATAAATACCGCCGCACTTTCACTGCAGTGTCAAGCCGGCTCCGGCTGTCGTGGATATTTTGCTGACGCTCATATATCTACCGGAGGAAGAAAAAAAAAGTTGCGACTCAGTGTTTTACACAGCAGATATAGACAAGGAGAAGACACTTATTGTGCACGGGAGCAACAGACCCTGACTTTTTTATTTTTTTAAAATTTTAATCCCTGATGCGCTGCTAGGGAAAACTGTCGCAGGAATACAATGAGCAACCTTGCAGAAATCAATGAATTCATAATGAGGTATGTGCAATAACTTTACTGTCATGCCTGGGAGCCTTCATTGGGTACGCCAGGACCATTGCACCACGTGTGCAGGAGCCACATTCTGGGGCCACCGTACACAAGACTCCTAAACCCCAATGTTGCCGCCCCATACACACACACTTGTGTGTTTACGTGCACTGAAAAAACTAATTATTGCATGGATTTGGTTAAAAACAGCTTTTAAAAACGCATGTAAAAAATGTACTTTTTAAAGATGTGAAGTGAATGATATTTATTAGGGATGTCCGATAATGGCTTTTTGCCGATATCCGATATTCCGATATTGTCCAACTCTTTAATTACCGATACTGATATCAACCGATATATGCAGTGGTGGAATTAACACATTATTATGCCTAATTTGGACAATCAGGTATGGTGAAGATAAGGTACTTTTAAAAAAATTTGTAAAATAAGATAAATAAATTAAAAACATTTTCTTGAATAAAAAAGAAAGTACAACAATATAAAAACAGTTACATAGAAACTAGTAATGAATGAAAATGAGTAAAATTAACTGTTAAAGGTTAGTACTATTAGTGGAGCAGCAGCACGCACAATCATGTGTGCTTACGGACTGTATCCCTTGCAGACTGTATTGATATATATTGATATATAATGTAGGAAGCAGAATATTGATAACAGAAAGAAATGGGGGGAGGGAGGTTTTTTGGGTTGGTGCACTAATTGTAAGTGTATCTTGTGTTTTTTATATGGATTTAATTAAAAAAAATAAAAATAAAAAAAAACAAAAAAAAACGATACCGATAATAAAAAAAACGATACCGATAATTTCCGATATTACATTTTAACGCATATATCGGCCGATAATATCGGACATCTCTAATATTTATACAGTGCTTTTCTCTAGTGACTCAAAGCGCTTTTACATAGTGAAACCCGATATCTAGGTTACATTGAAACCAGTGTGGGTGGCACTGGGAGCGGGTGGGTAAAGTGTCTTGCCCAATGACACAATGGCAGTGACTAGGATGGCGCCTTATAATCCGGTGCGCCCTATGGTCCAGAAAATACGGTACACAAATCAGAGACAAAACAACAAAATATATAATAAAATAGAAACATTTTACTAGTTTTTTTAATATAAAAAATAAACAAAACATTTATCTGCGCATTTGGTGAGTTTCTAATCCTGCCAAAAACCCAACAAAAAATGTAATAAAATGTAAATAAACACAACGGTGGAGGTTGCCCTCCCGTGGGTTCCCCTGATCACGACAGAGCCTCTTGTAAGCCCGGTAGTCAGGTTTGACAATTGTTTTATTTGGGCACACGCCACGACATCACACTGCTCTGAGACTTTTCAGTCTTTGTTTTTAGTCCTTCTCTCTGCGTGTCTCTCTCTCGCTCCAACTCCAACCCTGTGTCTCACTCCGGCTGCTGCTAATAAGGGCGACAGGTGATTAGATAATCAGCCCCAGCTGGGCAATCCACTCACCTGCCGCTGGCTTTGAGGCCAGGCCTTACACACCATGCTCCGCGGCAGGCCCGCAGACCACGCCCCCCTCCACAACAACTTATCATGCAAAGTTTTCTAACCGACATAAATAATGATTAAATAAAACACGTACATCTCCACATTTGGCGAGTTTTTAACCCTGCCAAAAATCGACAAAGTATTCATAACATGGAAAAAAGAACCACCATCACATGTTATGTAGACCACAAGGAAGTGTTTGCAATTTACAAAAAAAATCATAATAATATGAGTCCTTTGTGCAGCCCTTTGAGACACTCGTGATGTAGAGCTATGTAAGTAAACTTTGATTGATTGATTGATTTATTGCGCCTTATAATCCGGTGCACCTTTTGTATGAAAAAAAAAAACCTGACCAGACCCGCTCATCGGCAGTGCGTCTTCTAATCCGGTGCGCCCTATGGTCCAGAAAATACGGTACACAAATCAGAGACAAAACATGTACCTCCACATTTGTTGACTTTAAGCCAAAAGCCAAAACAAAACAAAAATCTAATAAAATAGAAACATTTTACTAGTTTTTTTAATATAATAATTATATTAAAAATAATAATAATAATAATTTAAAAAATATATATATAATAATAATAATAATAATAATTAAACAAAACATTTATCTCCGCATTTGGTGAGTTTTTAATTCTGCCAAAAACCCAACAAAAAATTGAATAAAATGTAAATAAACATAACCATCACATGTTATGTAGACCACAAAACAAAAATCTAATAAAATAGAAACATTTTACTAGTTGTTTTTAGTGTTTGCAATTTAGAATTTTTTTTATAATAATATGACCCCTTTGTGCAGCCCTTTGAGACACTCTTGATTTAGGGCTATATAAGTCAACTTTGATTGACTGATTGATTTAATGCGCCTTATAATCCGGTGCGCCTTTTGTATGGGAACAAAAAAAACCTGACTCGACCCGCTCATCGGCAGTGCGCCCTATGGTCCTTAAAAACTCAAAGGAAAAGTTTAACAGCACAAATGTATCACAATTGAATGGAAGTTGCGTTAACTTCTCCCAGGTCACATATTTCGAGCATCCAATCAATCAATCTATCAATCAAAGTATGTTTATGTAGCCCTAAATCACAAGTGTCTCAAAGGGCTGCACGAGCCTCAACGACATCCTGGGCTCGGATCGCATATCAAAAGAGAATGAAAGTAACATTCAGACTTAGACTTAGACAAACTTTAATGATCTACAAGGGAAATTGTTCCACACAGTAGCTCAGTTACAAAGGATGGAAAGGGTAAGAAGGATGGAAAGGACAATGCAGGTATAAAGTAGACTAAAAATGTACCTGTGGAAGTTGCGTCCTCGCAGTCCCACTGTCAGACACGGCACAGGAGCCAAGCGTGCAGGTTTTAATAATAATGCTTTCACAAAATTTTTCAGTCACGTCCGTATCCTCTCTGTTCTCCTGCTCCCGGCCGCTTACTGTTAAAGACAACAGATGATTAGATTAACACGTACCACCTGTGAAATCTAATCGCCTGCCAGCTGTGTCTCGCCGTCAGTATTGCCACGCCCCCCGTCTGATGGTGCTCTGTCCTCAGCACCATGGACAGAGGCGGTGACCTTTGCTCCTGCTGGCAGCGCTGGCCACACCTCCCTCCACAGTACCGTAGTAGCAATACAAAATATAACATATATGTAATATTTACATAATACAGTATATGATATATACCAGGGGTCACCAACGCGGTGCCCGCGGGCACCAGGTAGCCCGTAAGGACCAGATGAGTAGCCCGCTGGCCTGTTCTAAAAATAGCTCAAATAGCAGCACTTACCAGTGAGCTGCCTCTATTTTTTAAATTTTATTTATTTACTAGCAAGCTGGTCTCGCTTTGCTCGACATTTTTAATTCTAAGAGAGACAAAACTCAAATAGAATTTGAAAATCCAAGAAAATATTTTAAAGACTTGGTCTTCACTTGTTTAAATAAATTCATTAATTTTTTTACTTTGCTTCTTATAACTTTCAGAAAGACAATTTTAGAGAAAAAATACAACCTTAAAAATTATTTTAGGATTTTTAAACACATATACCTTTTTGCCTTTTAAATTCCTTCCTCTTCTTTCCTGACAATTTAAATCAATGTTCAAGTAAAAAAAAATTTTTTTATTGTAAAGAATAATAAATACATTTTAATTTAATTCTTCATTTTAGCTTCTGTTTTTTCGACGGAGAATATTTGTGAAATATTTCTTCAAACTTATTATGATTAAAATTCAAAAAAATTATTCTGGAAAATCTAGAAAATCTGTACAATCAAATGTAAATCTTATTTCAAAGTCTTTTGAATTTATTTTAAAATTTTTGTTCTGGAAAATCTAGAAGAAATAATGATTTGTCTTTGCTAGAAATATAGCTTGGTCCAATTTGTTATATATTTTAACAAAGTGTAGATTGGATTTTAACCTATTTAAAACATGTCATCAAAATTCTAAAATTAATCTTAATCAGGAAAAATTACTAATGATGTTCCATAAATTCTTTTTTTAATTTTTTCAAAAAGATTCAAATTAGCTAGTTTTTCTCTTCTTTTTTTCGGTAGAATTTTGAATTTTAAAGAGTCGAAATTGAAGATAAACTATGTTTCAACATTTAATTGTCATTTGTTTCGTGTTTTCTCCTCTTTTAAACCGTTCAATTAAGTGTAAATATCATTAATTATTAATAATAACATAGAGTTAAAGGCAAATTGAGCAAATTGGCTATTTCTGGCAATTTATTTAAGTGTGTATCAAACTGGTAGCCCTTCGCATTAATCACTACCCAAGAAGTAGCTCTTGGTTTCAAAAAGGTTGGTGACCCCTGATATATACTAATATATTATATGTTTGTATCGTATATACAATATATAACAATTACCTTGTACAATATTACAGTATATGTAACAGCTGCAGCATAAAATAAAGAGTAGATCCCGCAGAAAATAGACGTTATAAACAAAGAGAGGTAGCTAACATAGAAGGTGTCAAAATGTGTGTTCCAAACACCGCCAGCTCTTCCGACCTTCTCAAACAATGGCTTCTCTTTAAACCGTATAAATCCCCCCACAAAGCCTCAGACAGTCTGGCCTGTAATTGTGATTAAAGCTGATGGAAGCAGCCTTGTAAAAAGTGCTAGAAATACTAGCTAACACAAGTACCGGGGGCACGCACTTTAAATCTCCCGCCTTCTCAAATGTTCCATCATAAATAGATGAAAGAGCAAAGAATATGTTTTTAACATTGCAAATGTGGCCTTTGGAGTTACATTATCTTTAAAGGCCACGCGTGCGGAGACGCTTCCTCCGCTCCATCGTGGCTTTAAAAAAAAAAACCAAAAAAACAACAAGTAAAAAAAAAAAAAAGAAGTGAGAAATAGCGAGAAATAGAAGCCAGCCTTTCCCTCGGTGGAAAATCATTACACCATCTGAGTATGCTGCGCCCGGGCTTGCTGACTGTTATTGCGCCATTAATAACTTTTTGGGCTGCCAAACAGACATCATCAAGGCTTTGCTCGGAGGGGGAGTCGCTAAATTAAAACCATCAGTGTTGCTTTGCGTCCTTTTCTCATCGTTTTCCTTCCTAGCTGTCACATTTATGTGGAGAGGTTTATTTTATTTTTTTTTCTTTGTTTTTAAACATCTGGCTCATGCAAACTCACATTGCAGGCTCCAAACCCAGAAAAAAATTAAACAAAAATGGACGAGGGGCGGTTTAAAAAAAATCAAAGCAATGAGGAAAAAATTGCTTTGATAAAAATATGGAAAATTTTGGCTAATGTAAGCTCATATTAACTTTAATAGAGTGGAACGTCAGTAGTTTGATCAAATAATAAAGAAAACAAGTACAAAGGGATTAAAAATCTTGTCAAAAATAATATGTTAAAGGCCTACTGAAATGATTTTTTTAAAATTTAAACGGGAATAGCAGATCCATTCTATGTGTCATACTTGATCATTTCGCGATATTGCCATATTTTTGCTGAAAGGATTTTAGTAGAGAAAATCGACGATAAAGTTTGCAACTTTTGCTCGCTGATAAAAAAAAGCTAACGGAAGTAGCGTGACGTCACAGGAGCTAGTATTCCTCACAATTCCCCGTTGTTTACAATGGAGCGAGAGAGATTCGGACCGAGAAAGTGACGATTACCCCATTAATTTGAGCGAGGATGAAAGATTCGTAGATGAGGAACGTTACAGTGAAGGACTTGAGAGGCAGTGATGGACGTATCTTTTTTCGCTCTGACCGTAACTTAGGTACAAGCTGGCTCATTGGATTCCACACTCTCTCCTGTTTCTATTGTGGATCACGGATTTGTATTTTAAACCACCTGGGATACTATATCCTCTTGAAAATGAGAGTCGAGAACGCGAAATGGACATTTAAAGTGACTTTTATCTCAAGACAATACATCGGTGACACACTTAGCTACTGAGCTAACGTGTTAGCATCGTTCTCAAATGAAGATAGAAACAAAACAAATAAACCCCTGACTGGAAGGATAGACAGAAGACCAACAATACTATTAAACCATGTACATGTAACTACACGGTTAAAAATTCTCAGCCTGGTAAGGCTTAACTATACTGTTGCTAACGACACTAAGGCTAATTTAGCAACTTAGCAACCGGACCTCACAGAACTATGTACTCTCTCCTTTTTCTATTGTGGATCACGGATTTGTATTTTAAACCACCTGGGATACTATATCCTCTTGAAAATGAGAGTCGAGAACGCGAAATGGACATTCAGTGCCTTTTATCTCCACGACAATACATCGGCGAAACGCTTTAGCTACGAGCTAACGTGATAGCATCGTGCTTTAACTGCATATAGAAACAAAATAAATAAACCCTGACTGGAAGGATGGATAGAAAATCAACAATACTATTAAACCGTGGACATGTAAATACACGGTTAATGCTTTCCAGGCTGGCGAAGGTTAACAATGCTGTGCTAACGACGCCATTGAAGCCTACTTAGCAACCGGACCGCACAGAGCTATGCTAAAAACATTAGCTCTCCACCTACGCCAGCCAGCCCTCATCTGCTCATCAACACCGTGCTCACCTGCGTTCCAGCGATCGGCGGAAGGACGAAGGACTTCACCCGATGCGTTTGGCGGCCCGGAGACGTAGGAAGTCAAGGTGAGGTCGCCGGCTAGCACGTCTGCTCTCCAACAAAGTCCTCCTGGTTGTGTTGCTGATCCCACCTACAACTGTCTTCTTTGCAGCCTTCATTGTTCATTAAACAAATTGCAAAAGATGTCCAGAATACTGTGGAATTATGAAATGAAAACAGAGCTTTTTGTATAGGATTCTACGGGGGTACCATAACTTCCGTTAAACTGACTACGTCACGCGCATACGTCATCATACCGCGACGTTTCAGCGGATATTTCCCGGGAAATTTTAAATGTCACTTTATAAGTTAACCCGGCCGTATTGGCATGTGTTGCAATGTTAAGATTTCATCATTGATGTATAAACTATCGGACTGCGTGGTCGCTAGTAGTGGCTTTCAGTAGGCCTTTAATTCCAAATTAATTGCAACAAAAATCAAGTAAATAAAAAATACACAGACGGTAATTGCTGTGATTAAACAAATCTATAAAAGGGCTAAAAATATGAATCAAAACACAAAAAAATAAAACACCGGAAAATTAGCAAACACAACAATGTATAACTAATAATAAAAGCAATAAAATCGACATCAATAATAACACCCACGTCCTCGCTAACGACGGTTAAAGTCGCAATTAAAAGGGAACGCCACAAGTGGCCTACACTCTACACCGCTGCCAGATCCCCAGCGTTATTATGATGTATGGTCGCCATGGAAACCGTACTTGGGATCCAACGAAGGGCGGCTTTAGTGGTAAGACAAGAGCGGTTGTATGTAAGGATGGTAGGAACCAACACGCGGAAAGACTACTTGTCCTAATCTGTGAAATTGGATACATTTGAATTGGCTGGGAAATTGGATTAGATTGTATAAGGGGAGAGCTAGTTCTGGTGTGAAAGAATGGATGCGCTTGTTATGGTATTCAAAGAAACCCTGGTACAGTGCACTATATGGAGGGGCTTCCAGTGGGAGCTTTGGGGAGGTTGAAGTGTCAGCCTGATGAGAGAGTGCGTGGGATAGCCGGACGTGGACAATGTAAACATCAAGACCGGCTTTGTCTCAAGTTTTTCTTCGCCCACGCGCTCAAGTCCTGGCTTAGCTCGCACCTTGACGGCACCTTTGGAGTCAGCTTAGCCTTGGAAAAAGTGCGAACAAGAGTAAAATAATGGCCAACTAACTTAAAGCGTTATACGAGTGTAACCTCAACAGCGTAGCCACGCGTACGCTAATTATTTTATTCATACGGTAATTATTGTATTAGTATGATAATTACTGTATTAGTACGATAATTATAGTATTCATACGCTAATTAATGTATTAGTACGATAGTTATTGTATTCATAGGCTAATTATTGTATTAGTATGATAATTATTGTATTCATACGCTAATTAATGTATTAGTATGATAGTTTTTGTATTCATAGGCTAATTATTGTATTAGTATGATAGTTATTGTATTCATACGCTAATTATTGTATTAGTATGATAATTACTGTATTCATGCAATAATTGTGGTATTTGTACGATAATTATTGTATTCGTGCGATAATTATTGTATTAGTGCGATAATTACTGTGTTCATACAATATTTATTTTATTCGTACAATGATTATTGTATTCATACGCTAATTGTTGTATTAGTATGATAATTACTGTATTCGTACGATAATTATGGTATTAGAATAGAATAGAGAGTACTTTATTGATCCCTGGGGGAAATTCAGTAGTGCGATAATTACTGTGTTCATACAATAATTATTGTATTCGTACGATAATTATTGTATTTGTGTGATAATTATTGTGTTCATACAATAATTATTGTATTCGTATGATAATTATTGTATTAGTATGATAATTACTGTAGTCATACAATAATCATTGTATTAATACAATAATTATTGTATTCGTACGATAATTATTGCATTAGTATACAATAATTATCGTATTCATACAATAATTTTGTATTCGTATCATAATTACTGTAGTCATACAATAATTATTGTATAACATGATAATTATTGTAACCGCACGATAATTTTTGTATTCGTACGATAATTATTGTATTAGTACGATAATTATTGTATTTGTATGCTAATTATTGTATTAGTACGAAAAATATTGTATTCATACGCTAATTATTGTATTAGTATGATAATTACTGTATTCATGCAATAATTGTTGTATTCGTACGATAATTATGGTATTAGAATAGAATAGAGAGTACTTTATTGATCCCTGGGGGAAATTCATTAGTGCGATAATTACTGTGTTCATACAATGATTGTATTCGTACGATAATTATCGTATTTGTGTGATAATTATTGTGTTCATACAACAATTATTGTATTTGTATGATAATTATTGTATTAGTATGATAATTACTGTAGTCATACAATAATCATTGTATTAATACAATAATTATTGTATTTGTACGTTAACTATTGTATTAGTACAATAATTATTGCATTATTATACAATAATTATCGTATTCATAAAATAATCTTGTATTCGTATGATAATTACTGTAGTCATACAATAATCATTGTATTAATACAATAATTATTGTATTCGTACGCTAACTATTGTATTAGTACGATAATTATTGCATTAGTATACAATAATTATCACATTCATACAATAATTTTGTATTCATATGATAATTACTGTAGTCATACAATAATTATTGTATGAACACGATAATTATTGTAACCCCACGATAATTTTTGTATTCGTACGATAATTATTGTATTAGTACGATAATTATTGTATTCATAGGCTAATTATTGTATTAGTATGATAGTTATTGTATTCATAGGCTAATTATTGTATTAGTACGATAGTTATTGTATTCATACGCTAATTATTGTATTAGTATGATAGTTATTGTATTCACACGCTAATTATTGTATTAGTATGATAATTACTGTATTCATGCAATAATTGTGGTATTTGTACGATAATTATTGTATTCGTGCGATAATTATTGTATTAGTGCGATAATTACTGTGTTCATACAATATTTATTTTATTCGTACAATGATTATTGTATTCATACGCTAATTGTTGTATTAGTATTATAATTACTGTATTCATGCAATAATTGTTGTATTCGTACGATAATTATGGTATTAGAATAGAAGAGAGAGTACTTTATTGATCCCTGGGGGAAATTCATTAGTGCGATAATTACTGTGTTCATACAATAATTATTGTATTCGTACGATAATTATTGTATTTGTGTGATAATTATTGTGTTCATACAATAATTATTGTATTCGTATGATAATTATTGTATTAGTATGATAATTACTGTAGTCATACAATAATCATTGTATTAATACAATAATTATTGTATTTGTACGTTGACTATTGTATTAGTACAATAATTATTGCATTAGTATACAATAATTATTCTATTCATAAAATAATTTTGTATTCGTATGATAATTACTGTAGTCATACAATAATCATTGTATTAATACAATAATTATTGTATTTGTACGCTAACTATTGTATTAGTACGATAATTATTGCATTAGTATACAATAATTATCGTATTCATACAATAATTTTGTATTCGTATGATAATTACTGTAGTCATACAATAATTATTGTATGAACACGATAATTATTGTAACCCCACGATAATTTTTGTATTGTACGATAATTATTGTATTAGTACGATAGTTATTGTATTCATACGCTAATTATTGTATTAGTATGATAGTTATTGTATTCATACGCTAATTATTGTATTAGTATGATAATTACTGTATTCATGCAATAATTGTGGTATTTGTACGATAATTATTGTATTCGTGCGATAATTATTGTATTAGTGCGATAATTACTGTGTTCATACAATATTTATTTTATTCGTACAATGATTATTGTATTCATACGCTAATTGTTGTATTAGTATGATAATTACTGTATTCATGCAATAATTGTTGTATTCGTACGATAATTATGGTATTAGAATAGAAGAGAGAGTACTTTATTGATCCCTGGGGGAAATTCATTAGTGCGATAATTACTGTGTTCATACAATAATTATTGTATTCGTACGATAATTATTGTATTTGTGTGATAATTATTGTGTTCATACAATAATTATTGTATTCGTATGATAATTATTGTATTAGTATGATAATTACTGTAGTCATACAATAATCATTGTATTAATACAATAATTAGTGTATTTGTACGTTAACTATTGTATTAGTACAATAATTATTGCATTATTATACAATAATTATCGTATTCATAAAATAATCTTGTATTCGTATGATAATTACTGTAGTCATACAATAATCATTGTATTAATACAATAATTATTGTATTCGTACGCTAACTATTGTATTAGTACGATAATTATTGCATTAGTATACAATAATTATCACATTCATACAATAATTTTGTATTCATATGATAATTACTGTAGTCATACAATAATTATTGTATGAACACGATAATTATTGTAACCCCACGATAATTTTTGTATTCGTACGATAATTATTGTATTAGTACGATAATTATTGTATTCATAGGCTAATTATTGTATTAGTATGATAGTTATTGTATTCATAGGCTAATTATTGTATTAGTACGATAGTTATTGTATTCATACGCTAATTATTGTATTAGTATGATAGTTATTGTATTCATACGCTAATTATTGTATTAGTATGATAATTACTGTATTCATGCAATAATTGTGGTATTTGTACGATAATTATTGTATTCGTGCGATAATTATTGTATTAGTGCGATAATTACTGTGTTCATACAATATTTATTTTATTCGTACAATGATTATTGTATTCATACGCTAATTGTTGTATTAGTATGATAATTACTGTATTCATGCAATAATTGTTGTATTCGTACGATAATTATGGTATTAGAATAGAAGAGAGAGTACTTTATTGATCCCTGGGGGAAATTCATTAGTGCGATAATTACTGTGTTCATACAATAATTATTGTATTCGTACGATAATTATTGTATTTGTGTGATAATTATTGTGTTCATACAATAATTATTGTATTCGTATGATAATTATTGTATTAGTATGATAATTACTGTAGTCATACAATAATCATTGTATTAATACAATAATTATTGTATTTGTACGTTAACTATTGTATTAGTACAATAATTATTGCATTATTATACAATAATTATCGTATTCATAAAATAATCTTGTATTTGTATGATAATTACTGTAGTCATACAATAATCATTGTATTAATACAATAATTATTGTATTCGTACGCTAACTATTGTATTAGTACGATAATTATTGCATTAGTATACAATAATTATCACATTCATACAATAATTTTGTATTCATATGATAATTACTGTAGTCATACAATAATTATTGTATGAACACGATAATTATTGTAACCCCACGATAATTTTTGTATTCGTACGATAATTATTGTATTAGTACGATAATTATTGTATTCATAGGCTAATTATTGTATTAGTATGATAGTTATTGTATTCATAGGCTAATTATTGTATTAGTACGATAGTTATTGTATTCATACGCTAATTATTGTATTAGTATGATAGTTATTGTATTCATACGCTAATTATTGTATTAGTATGATAATTACTGTATTCATGCAATAATTGTGGTATTTGTATGATAATTATTGTATTCGTGCGATAATTATTGTATTAGTGCGATAATTACTGTGTTCATACAATATTTATTTTATTCGTACAATGATTATTGTATTCATACGCTAATTGTTGTATTAGTATGATAATTACTGTATTCGTACGATAATTATGGTATTAAAATAGAATAGAGAGTACTTTATTGATCCCTGGGGGAAATTCATTAGTGCGATAATTACTGTGTTCATACAATAATTATTGTATTCGTACGATAATTATTGTATTTGTGTGATAATTATTGTGTTCATACAATAATTATTGTATTCGTATGATAATTATTGTATTAGTATGATAATTACTGTAGTCATACAATAATCATTGTATTAATACAATAATTATTGTATTCGTACGATAATTATTGCATTAGTATACAATAATTATCGTATTCATACAATAATTTTGTATTCGTATCATAATTACTGTAGTCATACAATAATTATTGTATAACATGATAATTATTGTAACCGCACGATAATTTTTGTATTCGTACGATAATTATTGTATTAGTACGATAATTATTGTATTTGTATGCTAATTATTGTATTAGTACGAAAAATATTGTATTCATACGCTAATTATTGTATTAGTATGATAATTACTGTATTCATGCAATAATTGTTGTATTCGTACGATAATTATGGTATTAGAATAGAATAGAGAGTACTTTATTGATCCCTGGGGGAAATTCATTAGTGCGATAATTACTGTGTTCATACAATAATGATTGTATTCGTACGATAATTATCGTATTTGTGTGATAATTATTGTGTTCATACAACAATTATTGTATTCGTATGATAATTATTGTATTAGTATGATAATTACTGTAGTCATACAATAATCATTGTATTAATACAATAATTATTGTATTTGTACGTTAACTATTGTATTAGTACAATAATTATTGCATTATTATACAATAATTATCGTATTCATAAAATAATCTTGTATTCGTATGATAATTACTGTAGTCATACAATAATCATTGTATTAATACAATAATTATTGTATTCGTACGCTAACTATTGTATTAGTACGATAATTATTGCATTAGTATACAATAATTATCACATTCATACAATAATTTTGTATTCATATGATAATTACTGTAGTCATACAATAATTATTGTATGAACACGATAATTATTGTAACCCCACGATAATTTTTGTATTCGTACGATAATTATTGTATTAGTACGATAATTATTGTATTCATAGGCTAATTATTGTATTAGTATGATAGTTATTGTATTCATAGGCTAATTATTGTATTAGTACGATAGTTATTGTATTCATACGCTAATTATTGTATTAGTATGATAGTTATTGTATTCATACGCTAATTATTGTATTAGTATGATAATTACTGTATTCATGCAATAATTGTGGTATTTGTACGATAATTATTGTATTCGTGCGATAATTATTGTATTAGTGCGATAATTACTGTGTTCATACAATATTTATTTTATTCGTACAATGATTATTGTATTCATACGCTAATTGTTGTATTAGTATGATAATTACTGTATTCATGCAATAATTGTTGTATTCGTACGATAATTATGGTATTAGAATAGAAGAGAGAGTACTTTATTGATCCCTGGGGGAAATTCATTAGTGCGATAATTACTGTGTTCATACAATAATTATTGTATTCGTACGATAATTATTGTATTTGTGTGATAATTATTGTGTTCATACAATAATTATTGTATTCGTATGATAATTATTGTATTAGTATGATAATTACTGTAGTCATACAATAATCATTGTATTAATACAATAATTATTGTATTTGTACGTTGACTATTGTATTAGTACAATAATTATTGCATTAGTATACAATAATTATTGTATTCATAAAATAATTTTGTATTCGTATGATAATTACTGTAGTCATACAATAATCATTGTATTAATACAATAATTATTGTATTTGTACTCTAACTATTGTATTAGTACGATAATTATTGCATTAGTATACAATAATTATCGTATTCATACAATAATTTTGTATTCGTATGATAATTACTGTAGTCATACAATAATTATTGTATGAACACGATAATTATTGTAACCCCACGATAATTTTTGTATTGTACGATAATTATTGTATTAGTACGATAGTTATTGTATTCATACGCTAATTATTGTATTAGTATGATAGTTATTGTATTCATACGCTAATTATTGTATTAGTATGATAATTACTGTATTCATGCAATAATTGTGGTATTTGTACGATAATTATTGTATTCGTGCGATAATTATTGTATTAGTGCGATAATTACTGTGTTCATACAATATTTATTTTATTCGTACAATGATTATTGTATTCATACGCTAATTGTTGTATTAGTATGATAACTACTGTATTCATGCAATAATTTTTGTATTCGTACGATAATTATGGTATTAGAATAGAAGAGAGAGTACTTTATTGATCCCTGGGGGAAATTCATTAGTGCGATAATTACTGTGTTCATACAATATATATTGTATTCGTACGATAATTATTGTATTTGTGTGATAATTATTGTGTTCATACAACAATTATTGTATTCGTATGATAATTATTGTATTAGTATGATAATTACTGTAGTCATACAATAATCATTGTATTAATACAATAATTATTGTATTAGTATGATGATTACTGCAGTCATACAATAATCATTGTATTAATACAATAATTACTGTATTCGTACGCTAACTATTGTATTAGTACGATAATTATTGCATTAGTATACAATAATTATCGTATTGATACAATAATTTTGTATTCGTATGATAATTACTGTAGTCGTACAATAATTATTGTATGAACACGATAATTATTGTAATCGCACGATAATTTTTGTATTCGTACGATAATTATTGTATTAGTATGATAATTATTGTATTTGTACGCTAATTATTGTATTAGTATGAAAAATATTGTATTCATACGCTAATTATTGTATTAGTATGATAATTACTGTATTCATGCAATAATTGTTGTATTCGTACGATAATTATGGTATTAGAATAGAATAGAGAGTACTTTATTGATCCCTGGGGGAAATTCATTAGTGCGATAATTACTGTGTTCATACAATAATGATTGTATTCGTATGATAATTATTGTATTAGTATGATAATTACTGTAGTCATACAATAATCATAGTATTAATACAATAATTATTGTATTTGTACGCTAACTATTGTATTAGTACAATAATTATTGCATTAGTATACAATAATTATCGTATTCATACAATAATTTTGTATTCGTATGATAATTACTGTAGTCATACAATAATCATTGTATTAATACAATAATTATTGTATTCGTACGTTAACTATTGTATTAGTACAATAATTATTGCATTAGTATACAATAATTATCGTATTCATACAATAATTTTGTATTCGTATCATAATTACTGTAGTCATACAATAATTATTGTATAACATGATAATTATTGTAACCGCACGATAATTTTTGTATTCGTACGATAATTATTGTATTAGTACGATAATTATTGTATTTGTATGCTAATTATTGTATTAGTACGAAAAATATTGTATTCATACGCTAATTATTGTATTAGTATGATAATTACTGTATTCATGGAATAATTGTTGTATTCGTACGATAATTATGGTATTAGAATAGAATAGAATAGAATAGAGAGTACTTTATTGATCCCTGGGGGAAATTCAGTAGTGCGATAATTACTGTGTTCATACAATAATGATTGTATTCGTACGATAATTATTGTATTTGTGTGATAATTATTGTGTTCATACAACAATTATTGTATTCGTATGATAATTATTGTATTAGTATGATAATTACTGTAGTCATACAATAATCATTGAAATAATACAATAATTATTGTATTCGTACTCTATCTATTGTATTAGTACGACAATTATTGCATTAGTATACAATAATTATCGTATTGATACAATAATTTTGTATTCGTATGATAATTACTGTATTCATACAATAATTTTGTATTCGTATGATAATTACTGTATTCATACAATAATTATTGTATGAACACGATAATTATTGTAACCGCACGATCATTTTTGTATTCGTACGATAATTATTGTATTTGTACGCTAATTATTGTATTTGTACGAAAAATATTGTATTCATACGCTAATTATTGTATTAGTACAATAATTACTGTATTCATACAATCATTACTGTATTTGTTCACTAATTATTTTATTTGTGCAATCATTATTGTATTTGTATGCTAATTAGTGTATTAGTACAATAATTATTGTATTTATACGCTAATTATTGTATTAGTACGATAATTATTGTATTCATATTTTAATTACTGTATTAGTACAATAATTATTGTATTCATACGATAATTATTGTATTTGTACTATAAGTATTGTATTCGTATGGTAATTATTGTATTAGTATGATAATTACTGTATTCATACATTAATTATTGTTGTAACACGTGACTTGGCATTGTCTTGCTGAAATAAGCAGGGGTGTCCATAATAACGTTGCTTGGATGGCAACATATGTTGCTCCAAAAGCTGTATGTACCTTTCAGCATTAATGGTGCCTTCACAGGTGTGTAAGTTACCCATGTCTTGGGCACTAATACACCCCCATACCATCACACATGCTGGCTTTTAACTTTGCGCTTATAACAATCCGGATGGTTCTTTTCCTCTTTGGTCCGGAGGACACGACGTCCACAGTTTCCAAAAACAATTTGAAATGCGGACTCGTCAGACCACAGAACACTTTTCCACTTTGTATCAGTCCATCTTAGATGAGCTCGGGCCCAGCAAAGCCGGCGGCGTTTCTGGGTGTTGTTGATAAATGGCTTTGGCTTTGCATAGGAGAGTTTTAACTTGCACTTACAGATGTAGCGACAAACTGTAGTTACTGACAGTGGTTTTCTGAGGTGTCCCTGCGGTGATATCCTTTACACACTGATGTCGCTTTTTGATGCAGTACCGCCTGAGGGATGGAAGGTCACGGGCTTAGCTGCTTACGTGCAGTGATTTCTCCAGATTCCCTGAACCCTTTGATGATATTACAGACCGTAGATGGTTGAAATCCCTAAATTTCTTGCAATAGCTCGTTGAGAAATGTTGTTCTTAAACAATTTGCTCACGCATTTGTCCACAAAGTGGTGACCCTCGCCCCGTCCTTGTTTGCGAATGACTGAGCATTTCATGGAAGCTGCTTTTATACCCAATCATGGCACCCCACCTGTTCCCAATTAGCCTGTCCACCTGTGGGATGTTCCAAATAAGTGTTGGATGAGCATTCCTCAACTTTCTCAGTCTTTTTTGCCACTTGTGCCAGCTTTTTGGAAGCATCGCATCCCAAATGAGCTAATATTTGCAAAAAAATAACAACTTTTTTCTTGTCTTTGCAGTCTATTCAATTGAATATAAGTTGAAAAGGATTTGCAAATCATTGTATTCTGTTTTTATTTACCATTTACACAACGTGCCAACTTCACCGCTTTTGGGTTTTGTACGTCCCACACATTAAACTCACTCAAGTCAACATGTTTGAAAAGGAGTCGGAAGGAGCATAGCTTATTTAATCCTATCCTTTCTCCATGTCGTAGCAATTACAAATAGTTTCTTTCTAGTGTTGGGACTAACGCGTTAGTGTAACGCCGTTAGTTTCGGCGGTAACTAGTAATCTAACGCGTTATTTTTTATATTCAGTAACTCAGTTACCGTTACTACATGATGCGTTGCTGTGTTATTTTACGTTATTTTTTATGTAGTATCGGCTAGAACAGGGGTCGGCAACCCAAAATGTTGAAAGAGCCATATTGGACCAAAAATACAAAAACAAATCTGTCTGGAGCCGCAACAAATTAGAAGCCATATTACATAGAGATAGTGTGTCATGAGATATAAATTGAATTAAGATGACTTAAAGGAAGCTAAATGAGCTCAAATATAGCTACAAATGAGGCATAATGATGCAATATGTACATATAGCTAGCCTAAATAGCATGTTAGCATCGATTAGCTTGCAGTCATGCAGTGACCAAATATGCCCGATTAGCACTCCACACAAGTCAATAACGTCAACAAAACTCACCTTTGTGCATTCACGCACAACGTTAAAGGTTTGGTGGACCAAATGAGACAGAAAAAGAAGTGGCATAAAACACGTCCTAGAAGGTCGGAGAAAGTTACCCATGTAAACAAACTAAGGTGAGTTCAAGGACCGCCAAAATTAGTGGGACAAAACGGCGCTCGCCAAATACTCGAATCAGTGAAGCCTGTTTAATATAAACAATGTGCTTTATAACAATTAGGGAGGTTTGTGTCATGTTTGTCCTCCTACAGAAACCATACTAAAACAAAAATTATTATTTTTTCCCCTCATCTTTTTCCATTTTTCATACATTTTTGAAAAATCTCCAGAGAGCCACTAGGGCGGCGCTCTAGAGCCGCGGGTTGCCGACCCCTGGGCTGCGGGCAGCGCTGCGGTGGAAAAGAAAAGGCGTGCTTTCTGTGGGTGGGGGCGGGCGGGGGGGACTCCCATACCGTAGTTGAGGAGCGCAGGGGAGACGTTCCTTCGGCGCTAACAACCTTCACTTTACCCGGAAGTGGGTCTTTACAGCTGAGGGTGACGAAGCCGGCGGTTTGTTGCAACTTTGTGACTTTATTGGACGCAGCCATCCACCAAGTTAGAGCACCTGCACGCACTCACTGTCGCCGCTCGCTCACCTCTCTCGCCCACTCACTCACTGACGTCACTCACCTCACATGTTGTCATATCTTAAAGGGCCACACACACATACGCTACTATCATAACAACTAACAAGACATCATGGCGAAGCCAGAAGTCGAGTTTTTTAACATGGAGATATTCTCAATACTTTTCTTTTGTCGAGCACAAAGAAAATAACATTTGAGTTAAATGTAAGTTGTGTCTTGGATCAAAGATCCTATCTACTTCAAGTTAAAGTTAAAGTGCCATTATGTTGCAGCTATTTAAAATAGTTTTGTCAATTTGTTCTGGCCTGAAATGGAAACATATCTTTGTCTTTGTGTGTTGTATGTAGACCAGGGGTCACCAACGCGGTGCCCATGGGCACCAGGTAGCCCGTAAGGACCAGATGAGTAGCCCACTGGCCTGTTCTAAAAATAGCTCAAATAGCAGCACTTACCAGTGAGCTGCATCTATTTTTTAAATTGTATTTATTTACTAGCAAGCTGGTCTCGCTTTGCCCGACATTTTTAATTCTAAGAGAGACAAAACTCAAATAGAATTTGAAAATCCAAGAAAATATTTGAAAGACTTGGTCTTCACTTGTTTAAATAAATTCATTCATTTTTTTACTTTGCTTCTTATAACTTTCAGAAAGACAATTTTAGAGAAAAAATACAACCTTAAAAATGATTTTAGGATTTTTAAACACATATACCTTTTTACCTTTTAAATTCCTTCCTTTTCTTTCCTGACAATTTAAATCAATGTTCAAGTAAAAAAAAAATTTTTATTGTTAAGAATAATAAATAGATTTTAATTAAATTCTTCATTTTAGCTTCTGTTTTTCCGACGAAGAATATTCGTGAAATATTTCTTCAAACTTATTATGATTAAAATTCAAAAAAATTATTCTGGCAAATCCAGAAAATCTGTAGAATCAAATTTAAATCTTATTTCAAAGTCTTTTGAATATTTTTTTTTAAATTTTTGTTCTGGAAAATCTAGAAAAAACAGTCATTTGTCTTTGTTAGAAATATAGCTTGGTTCCAATTTGCTATATACTCTAAAAAAAGTGAGTTTGGATTTTAAACCTATTTAAAACATGTCATCAAAATTGTAAAATTAATCTTAATCAGGAAAAATTACTAATTAAATAAGTTTTTCTCTTCTTATTTTCGGTTGAATTTTGAATTTTAAAGAGTCGAAATTGAAGACAAACTCTGTTTCAAAATTTAATTGTAATTTTTTTCATGTTTTCTCCTCTTTTAAGCCGTTCAATTAAGTGTAAATATCATTTATTATTAATAATAACAGTTAAAGGTAAATTGAGCAAATTGGCTAGTTCAGGCAATGTATCAAACTGGTAGCCCTTCGCATTAATCACTACCCAACAAGTAGCTCTTGCTTTCAAAAAGGTTGGTGACCCCTGATGTAGACCACATTGCTTTCTGAGTTGAGTGATGCAAATGCATGTCAAGTTGATCAACACATTGTATTATTCTCCAGTGCAATAACAGGACTGAAATGAAGGCTAAAAAGGCATTAATGGGAGGCTTAAAAAAAAGGGGGAAAAAAGAAGTAACTAAATAGTTACTTTTCACAGTAACGCATTACTTTTTGGTGTGAGTAACTGAGTTAGTAACTGAGTTACTTTTGAAATAAAGTAACTAGTAACTGCAACTAGTTACTGTTTTTCAGTAACTAACCCAACACTGTTTATTTCATACTCTGGATAAAATGCAAAAATATATGCCTCAACATTAAAAAAAAAAAAAAGATCATAATTTCGCCTCCACGGGCGTTGCAGTAATTCTGGGAGTAAACATCGACAAATCAGAGCGCGTGAGTCTCCATTTGCAACACTCCGCTCGGCCGTAATGAGCCCAACTAGTAATTAACCGGTGCCACCCGGGGGTAGAAGGTGCTTGGCGGTACATAGGTAGGGGGGGGCGGGGGGGGGGTTAGCCGGTCCAAATGGGGCTGATAATGAAATCAGATACGGTCCCTGCGGCTCAGCCTGGCCATGCCACTGCTGTCAATGCACCACGGATCACGACACTTACTAAACATACTAAGCCTTTATGAGGTGCACCTGAACAAGCCACACTAATGCGAGGCTATTTGTGTACAATGTGACTAATCTGCACTGCAACTGTACTTCATGTTTGCTTAGCGTTGGTCAATTTGTACGTAAATACCCCTTAAACCTGATTTATTTTGTTGTTTAATGTGCACGTTTCATCTGCACATACACACACAAAAAAACAGGACCGGTGATGTGAATTTTTGCTCCCTTTGCGGTCTTAAGGATGAACCGCCGTGGCACTTCCTGTCCCTGCGCTCCACTTCCTTCAATTATGTCATAATTGCGGTCCTCCGACTGCACTGGGAGCTGCTCGTCGTGTTTCCACCCGCTCGTGTACACAATCAGGTCACCAAAATAGTACAAACCCCGTTTCCATATGAGTTGGGAAATTGTGTTAGATGTAAATATAAACGGAATCCTTTTTTGCAAATCCTTTTCAAGCCATATTCAATTGAATGCACTACAAAGACAACATATTTGATGTCCAAACTCAAAAACTTTTTTTTTTTTTTGCAAATAATAATTAACTTTAGAATTTCATGGCTGCAACACGTGCCAAAGTAGTTGGGAAAGGGCATGTTCACCACTGTGTTACATGGCCTTTCCTTTTAACAACACTCAGTAAAGGTTTGGGAACTGAGGAGACACATTTTTGAAGCTTCTCAGGTGGAATTCTTTCCCATTCTTGCTTGATGTACAGCTTAAGTTGTTCAACAGTCCGGGGGTCTCCATTGTGCTATTTTAGGCTTCATAATGCGCCACACATTTTCAATGTCTGGACTACAGGCAGGCCAGTCTAGTACCCGCACTCTTTTACTATGAAGCCACGTTGATGTAACACGTGGCTTGGCATTGTCTTGCTGAAATAAGCAGGGGCGTCCATGGTAACGTTGCTTGGATGGCAACATATGTTGCTCCAAAACCTGTATGTACCTTTCAGCATTAATGGCACCTTCACAGATGTGTAAGTTACCCATGTCTTGGACACTAATACACCCCCATACCATCACACATGCTGGCTTTTCAACTTTGCTCCTATAACAATCCGGATGGTTCTTTTCCTCTTTGGTCCGGAGGACACCACGTCCACATTTTCCAAAAACAATTTGAAATGTGGACTCGTCAGACCACGGAACACTTTTCCACTTTGTATCAGTCCATCTTAGATGAGCTCAGGCCCAGCGAAGCCGACGGCATTTCTGGGTGTTGTTGATAAACGGTTTTCGCCTTGCATAGGAGAGTTTTAACTTGCACTTACAGATGTAGCAACTGTTGGAAGCAGATCAGAATCATATCCATATTTAAGTGTTACTTCTTTCTAAACTCCTATAGTCATATAAAGAATAGCTAGTATTCTTCCTTCTTTTGAGTCTCATAGTAAGGTTTTGGCCTTTTAGATTGGAATGTGTCAGAGTAGAGATAACTCGGAGTAGTCTAAACAAAGGGAGTGGGGGCGGGGGACAGAGGGAAGATCACGGGACTTCCGGGGGTTTGAGGGGAGACCGATCTAGACCGATCTGGACCGGGCTGGGGAACGCTGGTGTGCTGGATTGGTCTCAGTTTGTCCTCTAAGCTTGGAGAATAAACCACAAAATACCAACTGCTGCCTGTTGATTGAATATAAACATCAGCTTATTGCCATAAAAACAATCTGGGAGAGACTAGCAATTTGAATTCCCCATTGGAGGAATGCTGGTCAACGCAACACGACCAACTGTAGTTACTGACAGTGGGTTTCTGAAGTGTTCCTGAGCCCATGTGGTGATATCCTTTACACACTGATGTCGCTTGTTGATGCAGTACAGCCTGAGGGATGGAAGGTCACGGGCTTAGCTGCTTATGTGCAGTGATTTCTCCAGATTCTCTGATGATATGATTTGATATTATGGAGCGTAGATGGTGAAATCCCTAAATTCCTTGCAATAGCTGGTTGAGAAAGGTTTTTCTTAAACTGTTCAACGATTTGCTCGCGCATTTGTTGACAAAGTGGTGACCCTCGCCCCCATCCTTGTTTGTGAATGACTGAGCATTTCATGGAATCTACTTTTATACCCAATCATGGCACCCACCCGTTCGCAATTAGCCTGTTCACCTGTGGGATGTTCCAAATAAGTGTTTGATGAGCATTCCTCAACTTTATCAGTATTTATTGCCACCTTTCCCAACTTCTTTGTCACGTGTTGCTGCCATCAAATTCTAAAGTTAATGATTATTTGCAACAAAAAAAAAATGTTTATGAGTTTGAACATCAAATATGTTGTCTTTGTAGCATATTCAACTGAATATGGCTTGAAAATGATTTGCAAATCATTGTATTCCGTTTATATTTACATCTAACACAATTTCCCAACTCATATGGAAACGGGGTTTGTACTAAGAACTAGGTGCAGAATAGAATGCGTGCGAGTGAAAACAAAAGTTGTGTTTTAAATCATTTGAATGGTTCTGTTACTCTGCAAAACTCGTATTGCGTAACAGGTTTGCCCGTTTCGTCAGTGCTTGGGCCCCCAAAACGCCACAGTTTTAACATGTAATATGCCTTTTTAAAAGAAAATTAAACTTTAGAAAAATAGTTTGAAAAACAAAACAATAAAATGTACCACAAACTAGAGATGTCTGATAATGGCTTTTTTGCTGATATCCGATATTCCGATATTTTCCAACTCTTAATTACAAATACCGATATCAACCGATACCGATATATACAGTCGTGGAATTAACACATTATTATGCCTAATTTTGTTGTGATGCCCCGCTGGATGTCCGGGCAAGCGATCAAATGTTTGGAAGCCAAAGCTGCGTACTCACGGTAGCGCGTCTGCTATCCAACTCAAAGTCCTCCTGGTTGTGTTGCTGCAGCCGGCCGCTAATACACCGCTTCCCACCTACAGCTTTCTTCTTTGCTGTCTTCATTGTTCATTAAACAAATTGCAAAAGATTCACCAACACAGATGTCCAGAATACTGTGGAATTTTGCGATGAAAACAGACGACTGAAAAGCTGGCCACAATGCTGTCCCAATATGTCCGCTACAATCCGTGACGTCACGCGCAAACGTCATCATACCGAGACGTTTTCAGCAGAATATTTCGCAGGAAATTTAAAATGGCACTTTACTAATCTAACCCGGCCGTATTGGCATGTGTTGCAATGTTAAGATTTCATCATTGATAAATAAACTATCAGACTGTGTGGTCGGTAGTAGTGGCTTTCAGTAGGCCTTTAAAGTCCGTTGCTATAGTTATTAGCTATTGTGCTCAAGTTAGACTTTTGTATCTGTGCAAGGACGAAACTTCTTGTCTGAGAGGTGGCCTGAGCCGCAGATGTTATCTTTGTTTTAGCCCGCTAACAGCCAAGGACTTCAAGGACCTCAACGAAGATAAGACGCCAGCACATTCCGTCACGTATTGTGCGTACTGGACCTGCTTTGCATAATATATGTGACCACTCCTTTTAGAGGCGGCCTCGGTGATGTTGACTGTGGAACTCCTGAATAAATAGAGGGACGTGGGAGCTGAACCTTAGAGCGTAGGGCGAGACTGTGACTAAGTGTGCAGCCCCATGCATTCTCCCCATGAGCTAAACTGAACTCTTGCATGATTCCCTGCTTCTTGTCTGTTTAATAGATGTCATCAGTGTTTGAACCTGACACAAAGGCAGGCTTAAATAATGCCTCTGATTAGTGCTCGGTAGCAGGTGAGCGGGCGAACACTAATCAGAGACAGGTGAACATAATGAGCAACCATGGCAACCAAAACAAACAGGAACTAAAGGAGTCCAAAACTAACAGAAAACCCCAAACATGATCCGTACCACGGATCATGACAGAGTCACTAGAGCAGGGGTCACCAACGCGGTGCCCGCGGGCACCAGGTAGCCCGTAAGGACCAGATGAGTAGCCCGCTGGCCTGTTCTAAAAATAGCTCAAATAGCAGCACTTACCAGTGAGCTGCCTCTATTTTTTTCATTTTATTTATTTACTAGCAAGCTGGTCTCGCTTTGCCCGACATTTTTAATTCTAAGAGAGACAAAACTCAAATAGAATTTGAAAATCCAAGAAAATATTTTAAAGACTTGGTCTTCACTTGTTTAAATAAATTCATTAATTTTTTTTACTTTGCTTCTTATAACTTTCAGAAAGACAATTTTAGAGAAAAAATACAACCTTAAAAATTATTTTAGGATTTTTAAACACATATACCTTTTTACCTCTTAAATTCCTTCCTCTTCTTTCCTGACAATTTAAATCAATGTTCAAGTAAATTAATTTTTTTTATTGTAAAGAATAATAAATAAATTTTCATTTAATTCTTCATTTTAGCTTCGGTTTTTTCGACGAAGAATATTTGTGAAATATTTCTTCAAACTTATTATGATTAAAATTCAAAAAAATTATTCTGGCAAATCTAGAAAATCTGTAGAATCAAATTTAAATCTTATTTCCAAGTCTTTTGAATTTCTTTTAAAATTTTTGTTCTGGAAAATCTAGAAGAAATAATGATTTGTCTTTGTTAGAAATATAGCTTGGTCCAATTTGTTATATATTCTAACAAAGTGTAGATTGGATTTTAACCTATTTAAAACATGTCATCAAAATTGTAAAATTAATCTTAATCAGGAAAAATGACTAATGATGTTCCATAAATTATTTTTTAAAGTTTTTCTCTTCTTTTTTTCGGTTGAATTTTGAATTTTAAAGAGTCGAAATTGAAGATAAACTATGTTTCAAAATTTAATTGTCATTTTTTTTCGTGTTTTCTCCTCTTTTAAACCGTTCAATTAAGTGTAAATATCATTAATTATTAATAATAACATAGAGTTAAAGGTCAATTGAGCAAATTGGCTATTTCTGGCAATTTATTTAAGTGTGTATCAAACTGGTAGCCCTTCGCATTAATCACTACCCAAGAAGTAGCTCCTGGTTTCAAAAAGGTTGGTGACCCCTGCACTAGAGAAAAGCGCTATATAAATATAATTCACTTCACTCCACTATTCACATCAAAACAATCCCAGTGTTATGTTTTTGCTCCCATTGCTGTCTTGAGGATGAACCTTCATCGTACTCGCCGCCTCCGCACCGGCGCTGTAAATTAAAGTGAACAAGGGCGCGGCATTAGGATGCAAATTAAAAGACCTTCAAACGGCGTTCACGTTCAAAAATGGCGGTGGGGGAGAGACGGGCGAGGTTCCGCCCGGCTGCCTTTACGAGCCGCGTTTTTCCCCGCGTTCTGTCAACACGTTGATAAAAAGGCATTAGGCTCATTTACACATGTTCTCCGCTGAGAGAATGTGCCGCTTCCCGGCAAATATTGACTCATTTGGGATAATTGTTTGCGCCACGAGTTGCTAAATGTAATCCACGGGCGACGAGTCGTCGACGCGGCCCCCGCCGTCCCGCGGCGTTCATTTCACACGTAATGTGAAAGCCTCGCCGCCTCTCGCTGCGTACGCGCGACGATTTGTCTCAGGTCTCGCAAAATGTCTCGCAAACGACGGCGCATCTGCCAACTTCTTTGCTTTAATTTCCTCCCTGGCGTTAACAAAGTGTCTCTCTCCGCCGCGTGCAGATGGATATCGCCGCCACGCTGGGAACGGGCAATTTTTTGACGGCCTGTTTGCCGCCGTCGACGGGGCTATTACTCTCGCGGCTTTGCGCAAAAGAAATGAGGGCTCGTTAGGAAGCGAGGGTGTCTTGTTTTGAAGGGAAATAAATAAAGAGCATCACGAGCCCGTGTTGACGTGACGCCACGTCGCCGTGTTTTTAATGGCGTTTGGTCTCTGTTGGCAGTCACTCTAAGTAGCTCTCATCAAGCTGGGAACCATATTTGCTTACTCTCGGGGTCAGAAGGGAAAATTGTGCTGTATTAAACCGCTGAGCTAGATATAAGCGCAAGGAAGTGGTACCAAAAACTCTAAAAAGATTCAAACAACACAATAAAATATGTTACGGGTCCGTACTTAATGTTACAAGAGAATAGCATCGGGTTATTTGTGGAGTCGTATGATGAAATCGCCATGTAAAATTGCTAATGCTCATCAGTCCAGTATACAAACCCCAAAACCAGTGAAGTTGGCACGTTGTGTAAAAGGTAAATAAAAACAGAATACAATGATTTGCAAATCCTTTTCAACTTATATTCAATTGAATAGACTGCAAAGATAAGATATTTTAACGTTCGAACCGGTAAACGTTGTTATTTTTTGCAAATATGCGACCCGTGCTGGCAAAATGAGTCGGAATACGCACAGGCTAATTTTGAGCTACAGGCACATAAGTGAAAAAAATGTATCTTGGTTGAAATTGAGATTTTCACAAAAATGAGTCCATAAAGCCACAATCTAGCGATCCCAATCATGGAAATAGCAAGAAAACATCTTAAATCACCTTTATTTGAAGGTTTTGTACGAGGTATGTCTTCAGAAATTAGTCCTTTGTGTTAAAATTCCTTGAGAAAATCAAGTGTTTTCAACGCTCACTCGCGGCAATAAGGGGGAATCCTCCTAGCCATAATTAGGGACCGCAATGTCCCTTTGGGACAGAGGACCCTATTGTAATTGTAAGGTTTTATTATTATTCTTTGAGATGTAATTTGACCCCCTTAACATGCTTCAAAACTCACCATATTTGACCCACACATCAGGACTGGCGAAAATTGCGATCTAATCAAAAAACTTAGCCCCAAAACTCAACATCGCGCTCTAGCGCCCCCTAGGAAGAAAACACAGACAAAACTGCCTGTAACTCCCACTAGGAATGTCGGAGAGACATGAAACAAAAACCTCTATGTAGGTCTCACTTAGACCTAGATTTCATACACTGACACCCTTCAGCAAAAATCAACAGGAAGTTTGCAATTCCCCCTTCAAAACAAAAGTTTTGTAAAAACAGTCACTTTTGCCTCTTTGAGCTATAATTTGACCCCCTTAACATGCTTCAAAACTAACCAAACTGGACACACACATCAGGACTGGCAAAAATTGCGATCTAATAAAAAAACCCAACCCCAAAACTCAAAATCGCGCTCTAGTGCCCCCTAGGAAGAAAACACAGACAAAACTGCCTGTAACTCCCACTAGGAATGTCGGAGAGACATGAAACAAACATCTATGTAGGTCTCACTTAGACCTAGATTTCATACACTGACACCCTTCAGCAAAAATCAACAGGAAGTTTGCAATTCCCCCTTCAAAACTAAAGTTTTGTAAAAACAGTCACTTTTGCCTCTTTGAGCTATAATTTGACCCCTTTAACATGCTTCAAAACTCACCAAACTGGACACACACATCAGGACTGGCAAAAATTGCGATCTAATAAAAAAACCCAACCCCAAAACTCAAAATCGCGCTCTAGTGCCCCCTAGGAAGAAAACGCAGACAAAACTGCCTGTAACTCCCACTAGGAATGTCGGAGAGACATGAAACAAAAACCTCTATGTAGGTCTCACTTAGACCTAGATTTCATACACTGACACCCTTCAGCAAAAATCAACAGGAAGTTTGCAATTCCCCCTTCAAAACAAAAGTTTTGTAAAAACAGTCACTTTTGCCTCTTTGAGCTATAATTTGACCCCTTTAACATGCTTCAAAACTCACCAAACTGGACACACACATCAGGACTGGCAAAAATTGCGATCTAATAAAAAACCCAACCCCAAAACTCAAAATCGCGCTCTAGTGCCCCCTAGGAAGAAAACGCAGACAAAACTGCCTGTAACTCCCACTAGGAATGTCGGAGAGACATGAAACAAAAACCTCTATGTAGGTCTCACTTAGACCTAGATTTCATACACTGACACCCTTCAGCAAAAATCAACAGGAAGTTTGCAATTCTCCCTTCAAAACAAAAGTTTTGTAAAAACAGTCACTTTTGCCTCTTTGAGCTATAATTTGACCCCCTTAACATGCTTCAAAACTCACCAAACTGGACACACACATCAGGACTGGCAAAAATTGCGATCTAATAAAAAAAACCCAACCCCAAAACTCAAAATCGCGCTCTAGTGCCCCCTAGGAAGAAAACACAGACAAAACTGCCTGTAACTCCCACTAGGAATGTCGGAGAGACATGAAACAAAAACCTCTATGTAGGTCTCACTTAGACCTAGATTTCATACACTGACACCCTTCAGCAAAAATTAACAGGAAGTTTGCAATTCCCCCTTCAAAACAAAAGTTTTGTAAAAACAGTAACATTTGCCTCTTTGATTTATAATTTGACCCCCTTAACATGCTTCAAAACTCACCATACTGGACACACACATCAGGACTGGCAAAAATTGCGATCTAATAAAAAACCCAACCCCAAAACTTAAATTGCGCTCTAGCGCCCCCTAGGAAGAAAACACAGACAAAACTGCTCCTAGGAAGAAAACACAGACAAAACTGCCTGTAACTTCCAGTAAGAATGTCGTAGAGACATGAAACAAAAACCTCTATGTAGGTCTCACTTAGACCTACATTTCATATATTGACAACCCCCAGCCAAAATCAACAGGAAGTTTGCAATTCCCCCTTCAAAACAAAAGTTTTGTAAAAACCGGTCACCTTTTTTCCAAAATTATCTCCCCTGAGCGCTTTTGTCGTGTCGGCTTCAAATTAGCACAGGAGAGAGATTGAACCCTTCTGATTAAAAGTCGACAAAAGAGTTTTAATTACTGCTCCGGTTTGGATTTTATGTGCCGTCAAAGTCGGTCCCGTCCATCGCTGCTTGCAGCTTTAATTATTGCTTTATAATCTTTTTTTTTATAACTGGGTCGAAACCGACCCTAACAACACCAAGGTCATAATTTCAACCAGAGCATTTTATAATTTAGTGGGAAAAAAAAAAAAGTTTTATTTTGTTGAAATAGAAGCTCCTGACAAAGTCAAAAAGCCTTGATGCAAAAAAATTAATTTATGTGGTTCTTTTATGCATTTAAAAACTAAAACAGGTCAGTCGACCCTAACACAAGACGAAGGTTAAGCTGTACATCAAGCAAGAATGGGAAAGAATTCCACCTGAAAAGCTTCAAAAATGTGTCTCCTCAGTTCCTAAGCGTTTACTGAGTGTTGTTAAAAGGAAAGGCCATGTAACACAGTGGTAAAAATGCCCCTGTGCCAACTTTTTTGCAATATGTTGCTGCCATTAAATACTAAGTTAAAGGCCTACTGAAATGATTTTTTTTTTAATTTAAACGGGAATAGCAGATCCATTCTATGTGTCATACTTGATCATTTCGCGATATTGCCATATTTTTGCTGAAAGGATTTAGTAGAGAAAATCGACGATAAAGTTCGCAACTTTTGCTCGCTGATAAAAAAAAGCCTTGCCTGTAGCGGAAGTAGCGTGACGTCACAGGAGCTAGTATTCCTCACAATTCCCCGTTGTTTACAATGGAGCGAGAGAGATTCGGACCGAGAAAGTGACGATTACCCCATTAATTTGAGCGAGGATGAAAGATTCGTAGATGAGGAACGTTACAGTGAAGGACTTGAGAGACAGTGATGGACGTATCTTTTTTCGCTCTGACCGTAACTTAGGTACAAGCTGGCTCATTGGATTCCACACTCTCTCCTTTTTCTATTGTGGATCACAGATTTGTATTTTAAACCACCTGGGATACTATATCCTCTTGAAAATGAGAGTCGAGAACGCGAAATGGACATTCAGTGCCTTTTATCTCCACGACAATACATCGGCGAAATGCTTTAGCTACGAGCTAACGTGATAGCATCGTGCTTTAACTGCATATAGAAACAAAAAAAATAAACCCCTGACTGGAAGGATAGATAGAAAATCAACAATACTATTAAACCGTGGACATGTAAATACACGGTTAATGCTTTCCAGGCTGGCGAAGGTTAACAATGCTGTGCTAACGACGCCATTGAAGCTAACTTAGCAACCGGACCGCACAGAGCTATGCTAAAAACATTAGCTCTCCACCTACGCCAGCCAGCCCTCATCTACTCATCAACACCCGTGCTCACCTGCGTTCCAGCGATCGGCAGAAGGACGAAGGACTTCACCCGATGCGTTTGGCGGCCCGGAGACGTAGGAAGTCAAGGTGAGGTTGGCGGCTAGCGTGGCTAGCGCGGCTAGTGCTCCAACAAAGTCCTCCTGGTTGTGTTGCTGTAGTCCGCTGCTAATACACCGATCCTACCTACAACTGTCTTCTGTGCAGCCTTCATTGTTCATTAAACAAATTGCAAAAGATGTCCAGAATACTGTGGAATTATGAAATGAAAACAGAGCTTTTTGTATAGGATTCTACTTGGTACCATAACTTCCGTTACTCTGACTTCGTCACGCGCATACGTCATCATACCGCGACGTTTCAGCCGGATATTTCCCGGGAAATTTTAAATGTCACTTTATAAGTTAACTCGGCCGTATTGGCATGTGTTGCAATGTTAAGATTCCATCATTGATATATAAACTATCAGACTGCGTGGTCGCTAGTAGTGGCTTTCAGTAGGCCTTTAATGATTATTTGCACACAAAAAAATACGTTTCTCAGTTGGAACATTAAATATCTTGTCTTTGCAGTCTATTCAATTGAATATAAGTAGAAAAGGATTTGCAAATCATTGCATTCTGTTTTTATTTACCATTCACTGGTTTTGGATAAGAATACAGAATTGTGTGTGCAAAACAAGAGAAGAAAGAGTGGACAGCACCTAATTATGCATGGAGGACATGTCAAGGCTAATATACAGTAAGGCGTCGTTGGTATCTTTTAGATTTAGATTAAATTCACTTTCACCATATTAGGCATCATTACAGCCGAGGCAAAGCCTGGCAAGGTGGTTGTGATAATGAGGAGAGGACGTGTAGGTCAACTTGACAAAGGGGGCTCTATCATGGTGTATTTACTAGGCAGAGGGCCAATTAAACACACAATTGAACTTGTGCATCTCGCCATTATATTTGTGAAGGTTTTTGCCCTGCGAGGGTTTTTTAAAAACATTATTTCAACTGCAGCGTAGTATTTGAGGAAAAGAGGGGAAACCCTCAAGTCGGTTCATGACAGACACGCTAATTTACTTTTTTATTACCGAATCTTTTTCCTCCGGTAATGAAGTTGGGACTGTTATGTTTCTCTCATTACCTTTTCATTAAAGATATGACTAGGAAATTGCTCGGTTGCCATGGCGATGGCTGCGCCGGCGGAGCTGCATTGTTTACTCTTCTCGCCGTGACCTCTTCTTCTTCTTTTCTTTTTTTTCCCCCTCCCCTTATTTACTCCTTTTGCAGGCGTCAACATCCTATTTGTCAATGCTGAGAGCTTCCATTAAAGCTTGCTAATTTCTCCTAAAATGAACACCGGTGGGTAGTAAAAAGCTTAAAGCTTGGTGGAGATGAAAGGAAATGCTATGCAGCCATTTTCTCTAAATGACAACCTGCTTTAATGTTTACTGTTAAGCTTCTACTTGTTTTTTTTTTTGTTTTTTGGATGAGGACAAATAATTCCCACATTGCTTGTTGACATTGGAGAAGTAAACCAGGATGGCTCAGGTGAGCTACATTTTTTTTAAAAAAGAGTGCGCCGACCTTCTCCTACTCGTACATGAGTGGCGTTTTCCGAGCCATTAGCCCCGCCGCCGCTTCCTGTACTTTTCTTGTCAGCTGCAACACTGTCATTAGTTCGAGCAGGACGCCGCTCGCTCATCGATTTTAGCTCCGCTGGGTGTTAGTTAACCCTCTGTCGCCATTTTTTAATTGCTTCCCTCCGCCGCCGTTGCCACGCAGGCCCGCGTTTTGAGGCGGTTAAGTTATTTTTCCTGCGGTCCAAAGCATTGCGTGCGGTGCACGGCAGTGACGCTCAAACTAGAGATGTCCGATAATGGCTTTTTTGCCGATATCCGATATTCCGATATTGTCCAATATTTTTGCAGAATTACGGCAGAACTACTTGAACGATTTCAATGAAACTTTGCCGAACAAAAGAGCCACTACATTTGTAGTCTTGGTGGAGCTTTGTTTTTAAAAATTTTTAGTACCATTTAATTTGTTGCTGACCGAGTGAGTTATGCGGACAATATAATTATCATGGGCGATTACCTTCAAAGACATGCACCTGGGGATAGGCTGATTGGTAACACTAAATGGGCACTAGTGTGTGAATGCTTGTCTGTCTATCTGTGTTGGCGCAATGAGGTGGCGACTTGTCCAGGGTGTACCCTGTCTTCTGCCCGAGTGCAGCTGGGATAGGCTCTAGCCCCACGACAAGCGGTAGAAAATGGATGAACTGCTCTTATCACAAAACACTTTTCAGTTGAGGTACCCCAATATTTTTGGACATTGTACATGTTCAAAAGATTATTTACGATACTTTTGTAGAAGTTGGTTTGTTGTTTAATTTGCAATCAGAGAATGCCTCCACAAACCAACCTTTTGCCGACAGACTTAAAAAACGGGTTATAAAAGTGACTGCGGACCAAATTTTATGCTAAATTTACTCCAAAGTATATCCAATATATATTATGTGGACCACAAGGAAGTGTTTTAAACATAAATTAAATAAATCATGGGTTTCCTTTACGTTTTTGTGATGCTTTATCTCAAAACACTCTTAAGTTGGGGCACTATTAAGTTGAGGTACCACTGTGTTGATTATCTCTTGGAGTTCTGTTATGCTTTGTAGGGGTTTGACTCCCTTTGGCTCCCATTACACCCTAGCCTTGGCTTTGCAGAATTACGGCAGAACTACTTGAACGATTTCAATGAAACTTTGCCGAACAAAAGAGCCACTACATTTTTAGTCTTGGTGGAGCTTTGTTTTTAAAATTTTTTAGTACCATTTAATTTGTTGCTGACCGAGTGAGTTATGCGGACAATATAATTATCATGGGCGATTACCTTCAAAGACATGCACCTGGGGATAGGCTGATTGGTAACACTAAATGGGCACTAGTGTGTGAATGCTTGTCTATCTATCTGTGTTGGCGCAATGAGGTGGCGACTTGTCCAGGGTGTACCCTGCCTTCTGCCCGAGTGCAGCTGGGATAGGCTCTAGCCCCACCACAACCCCACGACAAGCGGTAGAAAATGGATGCATGGATGAACTGCTCTCATCACAAAACACTTTTCAGTTGAGGTACCCCAATATTTTTGGACATTGTACATGTTCAAAAGATTATTTATGATACTTTTGTAGAAGCTGGTTTGTAGTTTCATTTGCAATCAGAGAATGCCTCCACAAACCAACCTTTTGCCGACAGACTTAAAAAACGGGTTATAAAAGTGATTGTGGACCAAATTTTATGCAAAATTTACTCCAAAGTATATCCAATATATATTATGTGGACCACAAGGAAGTGTTTTAAACATAGATTAAATAAATCATGGGTTTCCTTTACGTTTTTGTGATGCTTTATCTCAAAACACTCTTAAGTTGGGGCACTATTAAGTTGAGGTACCACTGTGTTGATTATCTCTTTTGGAGGTCTGTTACGCTTTGTAGGGGTTTGACTCCCTCTGGCTCCCATTACACACTAGCCTTGGCTTTGCAGAATTACAGCAGAACTACTTGAACGATTTCAATGAAACTTTGCCGAACAAAAGAGCCACTACATTTTTAGTCTTGGTGGAGCTTTGTTTTTAAAATTTTTTAGTACCATTTAATTTGTTGCTGACCGAGTGAGTTATGCGGACAATATAATTATCATGGGCGATACCTTCAAAGACATGCACCTGGGGATAGGCTGATTGGTAACACTAAATGGGCACTAGTGTGTGAATTCTTGTCTATCTATCTGTGTTGGCGCAATGAGGTGGCGACTTGTCCAGGGTGTACCCTGTCTTCTGCCCGAGTGCAGCTGGGATAGGCTCTAGCCCCACGACAAGCGGTAGAAAATGGATGAACTGCTCTTATCACAAAACACTTTTCAGTTGAGGTACCCCAATATTTTTGGACATTGTACATGTTCAAAAGATTATTTATGATACTTTTGTAGAAGCTGGTTTGTTGTTTAATTTGCAATCAGAGAATGCCTCCACAAACCAACCTTTTGCCGACAGACTTAAAAAACGGGTTATAAAAGTGACTGTGGACCACATTTTATGCAAAATTTACTCCAAAGTATATCCAATATATAGTATGTGGACCACAAGGAAGTGTTTTAAACATAAATTAAATAAATCATGGGTTTCCTTTAAGTTTCTGTGATGCTTTATCTCAAAACACTCTTAAGTTGGGGCACTATTAAGTTGAGGTACCACTGTGTTGATTATCTCTTTTGGAGTTCTGTTACGCTTTGTAGGGGTTTGACTCCCTCTGGCTCCCATTACACCCTAGCCTTGGCTTCGCAGAATTACGGCAGAATTACGGCAGAACTACTTGAACGATTTCAATGAAACGTTGCCGAACAAAAGAGCCACTACATTTTTAGTCTTGGTGGAGCTTTATTTTTTAACTTTTTTTAGTACCATTTAATTTGTTGCTGACCGAGTGACTTATGCGGACAATATAATTATCATGGGCGATTACCTTCAAAGACATGCACCTGGGGATAGGCTGATTGGTAACACTAAATGGGCACTAGTGTGTGAATGCTTGTCTATCTATCTGTGTTGGCGCAATGAGGTGGCGACTTGTCCAGGGTGTACCCTGCCTTCTGCCCGAGTGCAGCCGGGATAGGCTCTAGCCCCACCACAACCCCACGACAAGCGGTAGAAAATGGATGCATGGATGAACTGCTCTTATCACAAAACACTTTTCAGTTGAGGTACCGCAATATTTTTGGACATTGTACATTTTCAAAATATTATTTACGATACTTTTGTAGAAGCTGGTTTGTAGTTTAATTTGCAATCAGAGAATGCCTCCACAAACCAACCTTTTGCCGACAGACTTAAAAAACGGGTTGTAAAAGGGACTGTGGACCAAATTTTATGCAACATTTACTCCACAGCATATCCAATTTATATTGTGTGGACCACAAGGAAGTGTTTTAAACATAAATTAAATAAATCATGGGTTTCCTTTAAGTTTTTGTGATGCTTTATCTCAAAACACTCTTAAGTTGGGGCACTATTAAGTTGAGGTACCACTGTGTTGATTATCTCTTTTGGAGTTCTGTTACGCTTCGTAGGGGTTTGACTCCCTCTGGCTCCCATTACACACTAGCCTTGGCTTTGCAGAATTACGGCAGAACTACTTGAACGATTTCAATGAAACTTTGCCGAACAAAAGAGCCACTACATTTTTAGTCTTGGTGGAGCTTTATTTTTAACTTTTTTTAGTACCATTTAATTTGTTGCTGACCGAGTGACTTATGCGGACAATATAATTATCATGGGCGATTACCTTCAAAGACATGCACTTGGGGATAGGCTGATTGGTAACACTAAATGGGCACTAGTGTGTGAATGATTGTCTATCTATCTGTCTTGGTGCAATGAGTTGTCAAACTCAAGGCCCGGGGGCCAGTTCTGGCCCGCCACATCATTGTATGAGGCCCGCAAAAGCCTGGGAAAAATGTGTGTCAATAAAATACTTCATTTTTTTTACTAAATGCAAATAATTGTTTTGATTTTGACAGGGAAAAATGCTAATCTTTTAAATGTTATTATCTAATCATGCCAAATATTACATTATTGTTTAGAGTATTAAAAAATATGTTAGTAGAGATAAAAAAATAAACAGTTGGATATTTGCTTGTCACTTTTAAGTATGATTCATCCATTAATTTGAACATGAAAAAATCTAATAAGTGCATAGGCAATAGGGATTACTGATACACATTTATATCAATGCTGCCCTCAATGAAAACGAGTTTGACACCCCTGTCCTAGAGCAAGTTTTTCTTACATTTCATATTCAATACAGAGCGATGGTTCCGTTTGTCATTTAAACAGCCTAGGCACTTATAACTGACCCAAATGATTTAGTTGAGGTTTTTCACTGGCCTATAAGGGAATTTATGAGGGAGCTCTGTGAACGCTGCCTAGCACCAAGTGGAACATCTGAAAATCAATGTTAGGAGTGAAAAGTGTACCTTTGTTTTTAGAGTGGATATTTTTTCCACTGATGAATATGATCTATGATCATCTACAAAACACTGACTGTCTTTACAAGAGCTCAAGTGTGATTTGTGTGGCTCAATAAAACAGCTCCAATATCCCAGTCTACTTGTTTGCTACTTGCTGCTCGGCAGAATCATTGAACTAGATCTGTAGCATGAGGAATTATTTTTTTTATCTAATCGTGGCATTTGCATGATACCACCGACGTGCAGTGTCATACGACTCCTGCGCTCCGGACAGGCTAACCTCCTCCAACCTCCGAGGACAAAGCTACGAGCTATGGGAGACCGGGCTTTCTGCACCGCCGCTCCCAGTCTGTGGAACGCTCTCCCTGACCACCTGAGGGCACCACAGACTGTGGATGCTTTTAAAAAAGGCTTAAAAACCCTTCTTTTTTTTAAAGATTTTTTATAGATATATGCATAGTAGGTCTAGCTATTAGGCTGTTCTAGTTTTTATTTTTTTTATTTTTTTTAAATTATTATTATTTTAATACACTGTAGCAATTTGAGGTTGTTTGCTCAATGTAAAGTGCTTTTTACAAATAAAATCTATTATTATTATTAGGGATGTCCGATAATATCGGCCTGCCGATATTATCGGCCGATAAATGCGTTAAAATGTAATATCGGAAATTATCGGTATCGTTTTTTTTTATTATCGGTATCGTTTTTGTTTTTTTTTGTTTTGTTTTTTTGTTTTTTTTTATTAAATCAACATAAAAAACACAAGATACACTTACAATTAATGCACCAACCCAAAAAACCTCCCTCCTCATTCACACAAAAGGGTTGTTTCTTTCTGTTATTAATATTCTGCTTCCTACATTATATATCAATATATATCAATACAGTCTGCAAGGGATACAGTCCGTAAGCACACATGATTGTGCGTGCTGCTGCTCCACTAATAGTACTAACCTTTAACAGTTAATTTTACTCATTTTCATTCATTTAGTTTCTATGTAACTGTTTTTATATTGTTGTACTTTCTTTTTTATTCAAGAAAATGTTTTTAATTTATTTATCTTATTTTACTAATTTTTAAAAAAAGTACCTTATCTTCACCATACCTGGTTGTCCAAATTAGGCATAACAATGTGTTAATTCCACGACTGCATATATCGGTTGATATCGGTATCGGTTGATATCGGTATCGGTAATTAAAGAGTTGGACAATATCGGAATATCGGATATCGGCAAAAAGCCATTATCGGACATCCCTATTAAAAACCCTTCTTTTTAAAAAATAGCCTTTTTATAGATATATGCATACTAGGTCTAGCTATTAGGCTGTTCTAGTTTTTATTTTTTTAATTATCTTTTTATTATTATTATTATTATTATTTGATACACTGAAGCACTTTGAGGTTGTTTGCTCAATGTAAAGTGCTTTTTACAAATAAAATCTATTATTATTATTATTGTACCTAATGTTGTGACCGGGTGAATCTTTAAAATGTTTGTGAAGTTTATTTTTCGACAGTATCTGGAAAAAAAAAAATAGCGTTGGAGACTTCAACTTGCAAGCTTAATTAGTTCTGTGACGGAGCTCTGAACTCAAAACATTTGTATCTCAAATCGTCTTCTCCCATTAAAATGAACTGAAAAGGCACAATTTTTAATATCTGGCATGACTTATTTTAAAAAGAAACACAAACTTTTAGATAAGAAATATTATATAAAAACAAGAAAATAGTATGGAGTACTAACAACTACAGTAGTTTTATTAAGTAATATAATACAGCATTTACCTTAAAAAGTAGACTTCTACTGTATATCCTGCGAGCTGCTTCCCCGCATTTACATAGATAAATGTCCGTCTTTTAGATATTAATTTAACATCCTCGGCTGATGTTATCGACTTGTTTCGCTTCAGTATGGTGCAGACGAGCAGTGCTACGCTCAAATAGCTTCAACAAATTGGTTATGTTTGTGATGATTGAATTCTTTAATTCAATGAACATCCTTTGCTTCATCTTCGCAGCACTGTCAACTCACGGCGGGGATGCTTGTAACTCAGCTTTTTGCCTGCAGCTTAAAGCATAACAATTAGCCAAGAGACTTTTTTTTCAACGAATTCTCCGAATTTGTGGCTGACCGAGTGACTTATGCGTATAACATAATTATCATGGGCGATTGCCTTCAAATACATGCACCTGGGGATAGGCGGAGTGGTAACGCTAAATTGGCACAAGTGTGTGAATGCTGACCGAGTGACTTATGCGGATAATATAATTATCATGGGCGATTGCCTTCAAATACATGCACCTGGGGATAGGCTGAGTGGTAACGCTAAATTGGCACAAGTGTGTGAATGCTTGTCTGTCTATCTGTGTCGGCGCAATGAGGTGGCGACTTGTCCAGGGACAAGTGTAGAAAATGGATGCATGGATGAGCTGCTCTTACTTCAAAACACTTTTTAGTTGAGGTACCCCAATATTTTTTGAACA
This sequence comes from Entelurus aequoreus, assembly GCF_033978785.1. Classification (NCBI taxonomy): domain Eukaryota; kingdom Metazoa; phylum Chordata; class Actinopteri; order Syngnathiformes; family Syngnathidae; genus Entelurus; species Entelurus aequoreus. Next base: position 3,963,961 of record NC_084738.1, read on the forward strand.
TAGTACATTTTCAAAAGATTATTTACAATACTTTTTAGAAGCTGGTTTTTAGTTTCATTTGCAATCTCAGAATGCCTCCACAAACCAACCTTTTGCAGACAGACTTAAAAAAACGGGTTATAAAAGTGACTGTGGAGCAAAGTTTATGCAAAATTTACACCAAAGCAGGGCCGGCCCGTGGCATAGGCCGTATAGGCAAATGCTAAGGGCGCCGTCCATCAGGGGGCGCCACGCCAGTGCCACAAATGTTGGAGAAAAGAAAAAAAAAGTAGGTACTATTATTTCTAAATACAAAAAATAATCCCACGTTAATTAAAATGCAAAGTAAAGCCTATTTAATAGAAATATTATTTGTTACAACATTACGTCCCCCCCGTCCCCCCGCAGGGTGCGCCCCCTCCCTTCCCGTATCATGACTCTTTTTGGACGTCACCACATCAAAAAAATCAACACAAGATGTCAAAACGGCCAAAACTGTCAGGTGCCCAGGGAAGAAAAAAGAGAAAAGAAGAGGAGAAACGAGAAAAAGACAGAGGTAGCAGGTAGGTAACGTTAGCCTACATGAAATTATTTGTCTGTTACAGAATGTTATAGTAACCTGGCTTTTTCGCATTAAGCTAATGTTACATGATTCGGCAATTGCTAATCAATAAATAGCTAGTTCTGTTTTAACGTCGGGTTAATATTGTGGAGGGGGCTAAATTGTTATGGAAAATAATAATGTAACGTTAGGTAATTACAGTACTCCCACCTTACATTCCTCAGGGACATTTGTATAAGATCTTTCAAGCAGGTGTTTTTTGTTTACATTGTTATTGCCTTCTGGTTAGCTAATGTTTGCCCTGCAGGTAATAGTCACTTTTCCACCCCTTTTTATATTAGGTATAGTTGTAAGCCCAGTTGTTAAAGTGCACATCATTAATGTTAAATAAGCAATATCACATGAGAGGGAATGCTGTTTTTTAATTTGAGCACTGCTGTGATTCGGTTAAAGATAATCATAACATAACATTCTCATGTAATATGTTAATTTGCTTTCTTTAAGTAAAAAAAAAGGTCAAAGACAAAGCTACTCAGTTTCTTGTGAGTATATACACTTCACTGCCGATGTGGGGGGGGGGCGCCACCTAAAATCTTGCCTAGGGCGCCAGATTGGTTAGGGCCAGGCCTGCACCAAAGCATATCCAAAATATATAATGTGGACCACAAGGAAGTGTTTTAAATATAGATTAAATAAATCATGGGTTTCCTTTAAGCTTTTGTCACGAGATCTGCTCTGTATTCAATATGAAAGACTCCAGAGCAGAGGTGTCAAAGTCGTTTTCACTGAGGGCCACATCGCAGTTATGTTGGAGAACATTATGCAGTGAATACAGTGAATATTATTATTACACAATTTTTTCTGCATTTTATTAATAGATTTTTTAAAAACTAAAATGTAAAAAAAATATTTTAAGTTTCAATAATTTCACCTCAAAATGTAATGTGTATTACTATAAATGGAAAAACACTACTGCTGTTGTTATGGCAAAAAAAAAAAAAAAAAAAAGGCAGCTCAGTTTCCAGAATTTTACTGTAAAATTTACATTTGTTTTTTTTACTGTAAATTGAAAAAACTGCAATTTTACAGTCATATTTTGGCACCTAAGCTGCCAGTTTGTTTGTTGTTGGTTTTTTTACCGCTTAGTATTTATTGCTGTAATGTAATGGTGTAATTGCTGATTGATTGCAGCCGCCGGCTGCAGCAGGAGTGGCGCGCGCAGGAGGTGCGCTCAGCGCAGCGCACAGATGAACGCGCACTGAACGCCGCTTTGTCCTACTAATTTCAGCGATCCTTGAACTCACCGTAGTTTGTTTACATGTACAACTTTCTCTGACGCTGCCACAGAAAGACGTGTTTCATGGCACTCCTTCTGGGTCTCATTTTGTCCACCAAACGTTTTGTGCTGTGCGTGAATGCACAAAAGGTGAGCTTTGTTGATGTTATTGACTCGTTGCAGTGCTGATCAGGGATATTTGGTCAATGCATGACAGCAAGCTAATCGGTGCTAACATGCTAAATAGGCTAGCTCGGGGGTCGGCAACCCGCGGCTCTCGAGCCGCATGCCGCTCTTTAGCCCTTTTAAAAATGGATTGAAAATGGAAAAAGATGGGGGGAATATAATTTTTTTGGAGCGCTGTTTAATATATTTGTGTGTATGCTTCACTGATGAGACTATTTGCTGAACATTGTTTTGTCCTACTATTTTCGGCGGTTCTTGAACTCACCATAGTGTGGACTGTGACGCAACCGTTTGTTTACATGTCAAATATTTTTTAAAAAGGATTGAAAATGGAAAAAGATGGGGTAAAAATGATTTATTTGTTTTAGTGTGTTTTAGTATGCAATTACACCATTATATTACAGTTTATTACAGTACAAAAAAAGTACTTTTTTTTTTCACTTTGTAAAAGTTTCACAATTTTACCATGAAATCTATTGCTACTTTTACATTGCACACTTTGATGGATAAAACTTGCTTTGAAATCATTATTATTAGTATTTATTTCTCCTTAAAAAATGGTTTGAATGTTTGATAATATATTTTTGCATAATTATACAATATTTAAGTTAACATCATTTGCGATTACACATATATATATATATTTTTTTTTTTTCTCCCAAAATAGAAAGAAAGATTACATTTAGTATGTTGAAGAGGTTCATTTAGCCTACTGATGTGTATTTATAAATGGTTGATTTATATAGGCTAGTAAGGTAATGGCTTTTTTGCCGATATCCGATATTCCGATATTGTCCAACTCTTAATTACCGATTCCGATATCAACCGATACCGATATATACAGTCGTGGAATGAACACATTATTATGCCTAATTTTGTTCTGATGCCCCGCTGGATGCATTAAACAATGTAACAAGGTTTTCCAAAATAAATCAACTCAAGTTATGGAAAAAAAATGCCAACATGGCACTGCCATATTTATTATTGAAGTCACAAAGTGCATTATTTTTTTTAACATGCCTCAAAACAACAGCTTGGAATTTGGGACATGCTCTCCCTGAAAGAGCATGAGGAGGTTGAGGTGGGCAGGGTTTTGCGGGGCGGGGTCTAGGGGTAGCGGGGGTGTATATTGTAGCGTCCCGGAAGAGTTAGTGCTGCAAGGGGTTCTGGGTATTTGTTCTGTTGTGTTTATGTTGTGTTACGGTGCGGATGTTCTCCCGAAATGTGTTTGTCATTCTTGTTTGGTGTGGGTTCACAGTGTGGCGCATATTTGTAACAGTGTTAAAGTTGTTTATACGGCCACCCTCAGTGTGACCTGTATGGCTGTTGACCAAGTATGTGTTGCATTCACTTGTGTGTGTGAAAAGCCGTAGGTATTATGTGACTGGGCCGGCAGGCCTGGCCCTAACCAATCTGGCGCCCTAGGCAAGATTTTAGGTGGCGTAAGGTGGGAGTACTGTAATTACCTAACGTTACATTATTATTTTCCATAAGAATTTAGCCCCCTCCACAATATTAACCCGACGTTAAAACAGAACTAGCTATTTATTGATTAGCAATTGCCGAATCATGTAACATTAGCTTAATGCTAAAAAGCCAGGTTACTATCACATTCTGTAACAGACAAATAATTTCATGTAGGCTAACGTTACCTCCCTGCTACCTCTGTCTTTTTCTCGTTTCTCCTCTTCTTTTCTCTTTTTTCTTCCGTGGGCACCTGACAGTTTTGGCCGTTTTGACATCTTGTGTTGATTTTTTGATGTGGTAAGAGTCATGATACGGGAAGGGAGGGGGCGCACCGTGCGGGGGATGGGGGTGGGGGGCGTAATGTTGTAACAAATAATATTTCTATTAAATAGGCTTTACTTTGCATTTTAATTGACGTGGGATTATTTTTTGTATTTAGAAAAAATAGTACCAACTTTTTTTTTTTTTTTCTCCAACATTTGTGGCACTGGCGTGGCGCCCCCTGATGGACGGCGCCCTTAGCATTTGCCTATACGGCCGGCACGCAAAGGCAGTGCCTTTAAGGTTTACTGGCGCTCTGTACAGCGGCGTTTAAAAAGTCAAAACATTTTACGTTTTGAAGCCGATACCGATAATTTCCGATATTTGATATTTAAAGCATTTATCGGCGGATATTACCTGGCTAGTTTGGCTACCTCGCTTCTGCAGCCTTCATCGGAGGTGTCACGTGATGTTGGCGTGACGTCGTCTGTGATGTGTTGTGTGGATTTTTCCTGCAGAAGCAAGGTAGCCGAAACTTGTCAATACATTTAGTAATCAATCAATCAATCAATCAATGTTTATTTATATAGCCCTAAATCACAAGTGTCTCAAAGGGCTGTACAAGCCACAACGACATCCTCGGTACAGAGCCCACATACGGGCAAGGAAAACTCACCCCAGTGGGACGTCAATGTGAATGACTATGAGAAACCTTGGAGAGGACCGCATATGTGGGTAACCCCCCCCCCCCTCTAGGGGAGACCGAAAGCAATGGATGTGGAGTGGGTCTGACATAATATTGTGAAAGTCCAACACATCAGCGAAAGTCCAGTCCATAGTGGGGCCAGCAGGAACCATCCCGAGTGGAGACGGGTCAGCAGCGTAGAGATGTCCCCATCTGATGGACAGGCTAGCGGTCCACCCCGGGTTGGGAGCAGAGTAGAAAAGAAAAGAAAAGAAATGGCAGATCAACTGGTCTAAAAAGGGAGTCTATTTAAAGGCTAGATTATACAAATGAGTTTTAAGATGAGACTTAAATGCTTCTACTGAGGTAGCATCTCTAACTTTTACCGGGAGGGCATTCCATAGTACTGGAGCCCGAATAGAAAACGCTCTATAGCCCGCAGACTTTTTTTGGGCTCTGGGAATCACTAATAAGCCGGAGTTCTTTGAACGCAGATTTCTTGCCGGGACATATGGTACAATACAATCGTCAAGATAGGCAGGAGCTAAACCGTGTAGTATTTTATACGTAAGTAGTAAAACCTTAAAGTGGCATCTTAAGTGCACAGGAAGCCAGTGCAAGTGAGCCAGTATAGTTATATACCTGTATATAGGTGTATGTATAGGTATATACAGTATAGTTATATACCTGTATATAGGTGTATGTATAGGTATATACAGTATAGTTATATACCTGTATATAGGTGTATGTATAGGTATATACAGTATAGTTATATACCTGTATATAGGTGTATGTATAGGTATATACAGTATAGTTATATACCTGTATATAGGTGTATGTATAGGTATATACAGTATAGGCGTAATATGATCAAACTTTCTTGTTTTTGTCAAAAGTCTAACAGCCGCATTTTGTACCATCTGTAATCTTTTAATGCTAGACATAGGGAGGCCCCAAAATACAACGTTACAGTAATCGAGACGAGATGCAACGAACGCATGGATAATGATCTCAGCATCGCTTGTGGACAAAATGGAACGAATTTTAGCGATATTACGGAGATGAAAGAAGGCCGTTTTAGTAACACTCTTAAAGGCCTACTGAAATGATTTTTTTTTTATTTAAACGGGAATAGCAGATCCATTCTATGTGTCATACTTGATCATTTCACGATATTGCCATATTTTTGCTGAAAGGATTTAGTAGAGAAAATCGACGATAAAGTTTGCAACTTTTGCTCGCGGATAAATAAAAGCCGTGCCCCTACCTGAAGTAGCGTGACGTCGCAAGCGGTAGTGCTGCTCACAATTCCCCGTTGTTTACAATGGAGCGAGAGATATTTGGAGCGAGAAAGCGACGATTACCCCATTAATTTGAGCGAGGATGAAAGATTCGTGGATGAGGAATGTTAGAGTGACGGACTAGAATGCAGTTCAAGAGATATCTTTTTTCGCTCTGACCGTAACTTAGGTACAAGCTGGCTCATTGGATTCCACACTCTCTCCTTTTTCTATTGTGGATCACGGATTTGTATTTTAAACCACCTGGGATACTATATCCTCTTGAAAATGAGAGTCGAGAAGGCGAAATGGACATTCAGTGACTTTTATCTCCACGAAAATACATCGACGAAGCTCTTTAGCATGAGCTAACGTGATAGCATCTGTCTCAAATGCAGATAGAAACTAAATAAATAAATACCTGACTGGAAGGATAGACAGAAGTTCAACAATACTACTATCAGGAGACACCGAACCAAACACTGGACATGTAAATACACGGTTAATGTGTATTCGACGCCTGTCGAAGCCTAGCAATGCTGTTGCTAACGACGCTAACTTAGCAACGGGAGCTCGTCAGAGCTATGATAAAAACATTAGCGCTCCACCTACGCCAGCCAGCCCTCCTCTGCTCATCAACACCCGTGCTCACCTGCGTTCCAACGATCGACGATGCGGTCGGCGGCCCGGAGACATAGGAAGTCAAGGTGAGGTCGCCGGCGCTAGTGTCTGCTATCCAACAAAGTCCTCCTTGTTGTGTTGCTACAGCCAGCCGCTAATACACCGATCGATCCCACCTACAACGTTCTTCTTTGCAGCCTCCATTGTTCATTAAACAGATTGCAAAAGATTCACCAACACAGATGTCCAGAATACTGTGGAATTATGAAATGAAAACAGAGCTTTGTGTATAGGATTTTTCGGGCTCCGAATACTTCCCTTGTCCTCGTGACGTCACACGCATACGTCAGCATAATAAAACGTTTTCAAGCGGATGTGTGGCGAGAAATTTAAAATTGCACTTCATAAGTTAACCCGGCCGTATTGGCATGTGTTGCAATGTTAAGATTTCATCATTCACACCCCTGATTGTAAATAATGTAAATAATTCAATGTGATTATCTTGTGTGATGACTGTATTATGATGATAGTATATATGATAGTATATATCTGTATCATGAATCAATTTAAGTGGACCCCGACTTAAACAAGTTGAAAAACTTATTCGGGTGTTACCATTTAGTGGTCAATTGTACGGAATATGTACTTCACTGTGCAACCTACTAATAAAAGTCTCAATCAATCAATCAATTGATATATAAACTATCAGACTGCGTGGTCGGTAGTAGTGGCTTTCAGTAGGCCTTTAATGTGTGACTCAAACGAGAGAGTTGGGTGGAAGATAATACCCGGATTCTTTACCGAGTCGCCTTGTTTAATTGTTTGGCTGTCAAATGTTAAGGTGGTATTATTAAATAGATGTCGGTGTTGAGCAGGACCGATAATCAGCATTTCCGTTTTCTTAGCGTTGAGTTGCAAAAAGTTAGCGGACATCCATTGTTTAAAGGCCTACTGAAATGAATTTTTTTTGTTTAAACGGGGATAGCAGATCTATTCTATGTGTCATACTTGATCATTTCGCGATATTGCCATATTTTTGCTGAAAGGATTTAGTATAGAACAACGACGATAAAGATTGCAACTTTTGGTATCTGATAAAAAAAAGGCTTGCCCCTACCGGAAGTAGCGTGACGTAGTCAGTTGAACATATACGCAAAGTTCCCTATTGTTTACAATGATGGCCGCATGAAGTGAGAGAGATTCGGACCGAGAAAGCGACAATTTCCCCATTAATTTGAGCGAGGATGAAAGATTTGTGGATGAGTAAAGTGCAAGTGAAGGACTAGTGGGGAGTTGAAGCTATTCAGATAGGGAAGATGCTGTGAGAGCCGGGGGTGACCTGATATTCAGCTGGGAATGACTACAACAGTAAATAAACACAAGACATATATATATACTCTATTAGCCACAACACAACCAGGCTTATATTTAATATGCCACAAATTAATCCTGCATAAAAACACCTGCGTGTTTGTTATGCTAGCTCCTAGCTCCTATGCTAGCTCCTAGCTCCATAGAACACGCCAATACAATTCAAACACCTGATCAACACACACAATCACTCAGCCCAAAAGACCGTTCACCTAACCCAAGGTTCATAAAGCTTATATATTTAAAAAAAAGTTACATACATACGCAAAAAAAAGTTGCGCACATACGGTCAAGTGATCAAATGTTTAGAAGCCAAAGCTGCATACTCACAGTAGCACGTCTGCGTCTTTGTCATCCAAATCAAAGTAATCCTGGTAAGAGTCTGTGTTGTCCCAGTTCTCTACAGGCGTCTGTGTATCCAAGTCAAAAGTCCTCCTGGTTAGAGTCTCTGTTATCCGAGTTCTTCCATCTTGACTGCATCTTTCGGGAATGTAAACAAAGAAGCGCCGGCTGTGTACTGTTGTTGCTGACTATGTTCGAAAAATACGTCCATTTCGCACCGACAACTTTCTTCTTTGCTTGCTCAGCTTCCTTCTCCATAATGCAATGAACATGATTGAAACAGATTCACGAACACAGATGTCCAGAATACTGTGGAATTATGAAATGAAAACAGAGCTTTTTCGTATTGGCTTCAATGTGGAAGGCATACCCGTGTTCCCCGGTCTACGTCACGCGCATACGTCATCCTCAGAGGCGTTTCGGACCGGAAGTTTAGCGGCAAATTTAAAATGTCACTTTATAAGTTAACCTGGCCGTATTGGCATGTGTTATAATGTTAAGATTTCATCATTGATATATAAACTATCAGACTAAACACTATTACTATCAGTAAGTAGTGGCTTTCAGTAGGCCTTTAATTTCATTAAGACACGCCTCCAGCTGACTAAAATAAGTAAGAAAAGTCACAGTACTTTATTCATACATAATATTTCCAGGGCCAAATAAAATGAAGTGGCGGGCCACGTCCGGCCCCCGGGCCTTGAGTTTGACACCCGTGCTGCAGTGGAAATTCTTCTGTATCTCGCCTTTTCAGTGCAGAGCTCCAACTAGTCCAGATGTGTCTGAAAATGGTTTCGACTGGCCTTCAGGCTTTCTCCATTTCAGAGTATAATGCTTCACTTTTGTGTGCGAGCGAGACGACTGAAAGGCTACAATGGGGAGAATTGTGCCCGGGATCCACTGTGAATACATTGAAGGATAATTGCGGGCGAGTGTCTGGACTACTGCTCTTACAAAGAAAAGGCGAGGCGGGAGGAATGTACATTAGAGCGAACCTCGCTTGTGTGTTTGCATTGTGCTGGCAGACGGCAACATCATTACTGACTGGACACATGCTCACATGGGCTTCATTATCATGCAGCAGGTTGAACAAAGACAAATTTGTCTCGCGTTTGTTTATCTGCACGAGCAGAGTCTGTCTGGTGGCCGGCGGTGGCGAGGCGCGTAGGAGGAGGAGGAGGAGGGCTGGATGGACACCCAAGAACCGTGGTTTCTACCCGTGGCCCTCTTATGCTCCCTACAGGTGCGCCACTTTCTCTCTACTTGCACATGAAAGGCGTCACGGCCGGGTAAGATCTTCAATTGTGTTCCACACTCAAAGGAGATGTTGTATTATTCATTTACAAAAGGTACAACAACAAAAGAAACCCCGGAGTGAACAAGCGCAAAAGGAGCCATGGAGGTAGTCAGTGGGGTAGTTCCGACTATAAGGCGCACTTCAAATCCTTTCATTTTGTCAAAAACTCGACAGTGCGCCTTGTAGCCTAATGTACGGAATAATTCTGGTTGTGCTTACCGACCTCGAAGCTATTTTATTTGGTACGTGGTGTAATGATAAGTGTGACCAGTAGATGGCAGTCACACATAAGAGATACGTGTAGGCTGCAATATGAATCAAGTAAACAACACCAACATTTTATACGTTCCATTGAAAATAGAGATGTCCGATAATGGCTTTTTAGCCGATATTGTCCGGTTCTTAATTACCGATTCCGATATCAACCGATACCGATATATACAGTGGTGGAATGAACACATTATTATGACTCATTTTGTTGTGATGCCCCGCTGGATGCATTAAACCAGTGGTTCTCAACCTTTTTTCAGTGATGTACCCCCAGTGAACTTTTTTTTTTCCATTCAAGTACCCCCTAATCAGAGCAAAGCATTTTTGGTTGGAAAAAAAGAGATAAAGAAGTAAAATACAGCACTATGTCATCAATTTCTGATTTATTAAATTGTATAACAGTGCAAAATATTGCTCATTTGTAGTAGTCTGACTTGAACTATTTGGAAAAAAATATATATAAAAATAACTAAAAACTTGTTGAAAAATAAACAAGTGATTAAATTATAAATAAAGATTTCTACACATAGAAGTAATCATCAACCTTCTTTGGGGATTGTAATAGAGATCCATCTGGATTCATGAACTTAATTCTAAATATTTATTTTGTTGAAGTATTATTCTATAAATATATTTATAAAGGATTTTTGAATTGTTGCTATTTTTAGAATATTTTTAAAAAATCTCACGTACCCCTTGGCATATCTTCAAGTACCATTATACCATTTGAGAACCACTGCATTAAACAATGTAACAAGGTTTTCCAAAATAAATCAACTCAAGTTATGGAAAAAAATGCCAACATGGCACTGCCATATTTATTATTGAAGTCACAAAGTGAATTAATTTTTTTTAACATGCCTCAAAACAGCATCTTGGAATTTGAGACATGCTCTCCCTGAGAGAGCATGAGGAGGTTGAGGTGGGCGGGGTGGAGGTGTGGGGTGGTAGGGATTGCGAGGGGTGTATATTGTAGCATCCCGGAAGAATTAGTGCTGCAAGGGGTTCTGGGTATTTGTTCTGTTGTGTTTATGTTGTGTTACGGTGTGGATGTTCTCCCGAAATGTGTTTGTCTATCTTGTTTGGTGTGGGTTCACAGTGTGGCGCATATTTGTAACAGTGTTAAAGTTGTTTATACGGCTACCCTCAGTGTGACCTGTATGGCTGTTGACCAAGTATGCTTTGCATTCACTTGTGTGTGTGAAAAGCTGTAGATATCATGTGATTGGGCCGGCACGCAAAGGCAGTGCCGGTTTTAAGAAGTCATAAATTTTACTTTTTGAAACCGATACCGATAATTTTGAAACCGATACCGATAATTTCCGATATTGCATTTTAAAGCATTTATCGGCCGATAATATCGGCAGTCTGATATTATCGGACATCCCTAATTGAAAATGAAGAATGTTACACTCAGCGCTCAAAAATCTGTCAAAATGTTTTAGTATGACTTTGAAGCCGCACCGCTTGATGGATTGTCGGCCCATTACGGCTACCGTAGTCAGAGATACAAGTATTACTATGGTGTGTGTATAAGGACCGCAAAATTTAACCCATTAGAAGACATATTATCTGGCGTTTTGTTTCACAATATTATGCAAAACCAACTTTTCTTACCTTCTGGTACCTGCTGATCTGTATTAGGGATCTGCATAATTCCTGAAAATTTGCGCCACTGTAGTCCGTGCCGATGCCGTAGTCGATAAACTTCTTCTTTTTCTCTACCTTCTTGTTATGGGACATTCATCCTCCGCTGTTGCCATTTCTAATATAAAGTAGTGTAAAGTTCTAACTTATATCTGTCAGTAAACTCGCCATGAAAGCGCTAAAACATACCGGTGTAGTGAGTTTACATTATTCACCCAAGGAACTTTAGTTATTAGACGGTTCTGGTCGAACGGTTTTTCACGGGACACATTTCCGGCCTTGTTGTTGTTGCACTAGTGAGCCACGGATGAGGAGATGCTGCTCCGTTATTGATTGAAGTAAAGTCTGAACGTCATTAAAACAGTTAGCGCCATCTTTTGACACTTCTTCCACTCCCGTCCTTGCACGCTACACCGCTACAACAAAGATGACGGGGAGAAGACGCCGCCGAAAGTGAGCCACGTAAATAAGACCCGCCCACAAAACGACGCATCCTGAAGCAACTGTCAGAAAGCGGCTTGAAGATGATCTGTAAAACATCATCTATGCAACATTTTGACCAAAGAACTACCATTACATGTTATGTAGACCACAAGGAAGTGTTTTACATTTAGAAAAAAAAATCATAATATGCGCCTTATAATCCGGTGCGCCCTGCGGTCCGGAAAATACGGTACTTGCACCTTTTTGGTCTGGGAAAATAATTTCCGGACAATAATTATAAGCCGCACCATCCTGATTTTGTATATTTTTTTATTTTGTACATAAAGTTGCCGCACAAGTCTATAAGCCGCAGGTGTACACATTGAAAAATTAAATATTTACACAAACTTAAAAAGACAGTTCCTATAACACGGCGAAGAGAAGCCTCCTGGAAAAGTCCTTCAGCGCCATCTTCGCTCTTCGCCTCCCCCTGCCGTCCAGCCTTTTAGGGCTCAATTAGTGGTGGTGGATTTATGTTTGGTGAATTCGGGTTGATCGTCTTAGGCTTTGGGGCTGTGTCTTGTGCATTTCATAATTTCTTCTCCATGACGCGACGGTGAGTCCATAAAGCGCCAAAGGGTTGTCTTGTGAGTGTGTTTGATTTAATGTGAACAATTTAATGTGTCCACTGTGACTGGTCCCGCAATTCCATTGTTTTGATGTGACAAGGCTCTATGTATTGGCGGCATGAAAATCTTGTGAAACCGGGAAAAAAAATCCATGAATTAGCCGCGGCATTGTAGAAAGAGAAGGGTTCAAAGTGTGTGGAAAAAGTAACGGCTTATACTCCGGAAAATATGCTAATTTGATTTCAGACTTCTCCAACATGACTGGCTCGTCGGTTGGGTAGTACCCTAAAAATGGGGTGGTTTGTCATTGAGGTAACACCCTAAAGTTTTAATCAAGGGCCACATTTTTTACGTACAATTTGATGGATGACTTGCTTTGAAATCATACGTCAAGCAGGTATTTTGTCTTTATTTTTATTTTAACCAAATAAAATGTTGGCAATATATGATAATATGATGTTTGTTTACGGTCTGTGTTTGGTGTTATTGGTCTGAACCCCAGGATGCAGAGAGGGCAGGCTAAGCGTAGGTAAAAAAAAAACTCGGCAACCAGGCACGGGACGCATAGGGAAAGTAATGCTTCACATTGAGGTACAAAGCAAAAAAAAATTGACAAATAGAGGCAAATAGGAAATGGAAACAAAAGTGAGAGCACTGGACAGGAAATTAAAAAAAATAAAACAAAATACAGAAAAACATGTTATGTTTCAGAGTGGAGATGACGGCAACAGACACCAGGGGGAGGTTACAATGAGTTATTATATATACTGTATATACTGTATGTATATAGTCAATATATATATATAATAATAACAAACAATACTACTAAACTATTGAATGGAGTGTGTGACCAAAATACAAGAGTGTGTGGTGTAAGACTACGTGTGTAATTAATTGTTGTGTGTTACCGTGATGTTGAAACGAGGAGAGGGAACGAGGCAGGAAGACAGTCCGAGGGGCAGGCAGATGATCCAGGGCGCGAGAGAGGCGTCAAGAGGTCCGAGGATCGAGGAAGGCAGTCCAAATCACAAGGGAGCACAATGGTTAAGACTCGGGAAGGAAGGTACACCAAACGAACTACGGGAGAACAAACGAGGATGTCAGACACGAGGGAAAAACGCAGAGAGAGAGAGAGCATACGCCTTACGGTATCCAAAGAGGTCAACTAAGTTCCCCCCAGGATCCTTGGGTCCACTGGTCCTTTATCCAGCTCGCCCTCATCAGTCCCAGGTGTGCAGATTGCCGATTGTCTGCAGGCTTGGGGGGGGGGGTGTCCGGGGGAGCAGCCAGAGGAGGAATTGCGACACTCAGTTGCAGGAAGGAAGCGGGTTCCAGTCCGCGCCGTGACAAAACAAATACTTTTCATGTGAGATTATGAACATATTTGTTGCATCAATAGATAACATTCAAGTTTAAATGTCTGCAAGTGCATGCTGTACCTGCATTTTTGTCCGTGAAAATAGAAAGAACAAATTCATTTAGGAGGAAAGATAAAGTACTTTATAGCTGAGATAGGCTCCAGCACCCCCCGCGACCCCATAAGGGATAAGCGGTAGAAAATGGATGGATGGATTATCAAACATTATTTCCAGGCCATTTAAACTTATGTGATGGGCCAGATCTTGAGTTTGACACCTAAAGGTTTTGCTTTTCCACCCATAAAACTTGACTTTTTGGCCCAGGAAAGTAGCAAACTTTTACCTTGACTGAGCCCCTAGGGGTACATAAACGGATCGTGTTCTTTGATGGACAGATATCGACTTTGACCGGTCTCGCATTTCCCATAGTCTGGCATCCAGACCTCTACACTTTATCTGTGACCCTCTTGTGCTCCCTCCAGGTGCACCACTTTCTTTATTCTCGCACATGAAAGACTCAAGGCAGAGTAAGATCTTCAATTGTTTCCTACAATCAAAGGAAATGTAATATTCATGCATAGAGGTAAAGAAAAGGAACTAAGAAAATGAGCGCAGTCCACTACACTAATACATCCTTGGAAAAAATGCAGTTGAGTTCCAAAGACTTTCGCAGAGTGGCGGATTTTAAAATCCAAACATGAGCACAACTAATGTTGGACCGCAGTCCCAAGCGAATTCATCAATTCGTCTCCAGTACGTCTGAACTATCCGCCGTGCTTGTGTTCATACAATAGGAACATAGTCCACAGTCCTGTCAATGAAGTTCTGTGGTCTCGTCCTTGACCTCGCTGTGAACCGCGGAGTCATCAGATTGATGTGCTCGTGCAACCATGGGACACCACGGAAGGCTTGCAGCACCGGTTTATGCACAGCGTCGGTGCAGGAAAAACTCTTTGCTTGTTGAGTCACTCTTGACTGATTTCTCAAGTGGAGAAAGGTGGAAGTGCAATCCCCATAAATGTCACAGAAAATGGCTTTTTCCTTTTTTTCCCCCCCCCCGCCAAAGACAGCAGGTGCAGATGGTTTTAGGACAGATGCACCTCGCGGGGAGCATCTGTTACGGGACGCTGATTAGGTTTGTTTCTCCAACAACTTAATTCAAGCTTTTTGTAGGAGACCATTTCTGGTTTATCTACCTGCTGTGACAAGACTTTGGAAAAGGTCAAACCAGGAATTTGTGGTCTACATCCATCCTTCCATCTATTTCTATACTTCTTACCCTCATTAAAGGCCTACTGAAAGCCACTACTAGCGACCACGCAGTCTGATAATTTATATATCAATGATGAAATCTTAACATTGCAACACATGCCAATACGGCCGGGTTAACTTATAAAGTGACATTTAAAACTTCCTGGGAAATATCCGGCTGAAACGTCGCGGTATGATGACGTATGCGCGTGACGAAGTCAGAGTAACGGAAGTTATGGTACCTCGTAGAATCCTATACAAAAAGCTCTGTTTTCATTTCATAATTCCACAGTATTCTGGACATCTTTTGCAATTTGTTTAATGAACAATGAAGGCTGCAAAGAAGACAGCTGTAGGTGGGATCGGTGTATTAGCAGCGGACTACAGCAACACAACAAGGAGGACTTTGTTGGAGCGCTAGCCGCGCTAGCCGCGCTAGCCGCGCTAGCCGCGCTAGCCGCCGACCTCACCTTGACTTCCTACGTCTCCGGGCCGCCAAACGCATCGGGTGAAGTCCTTCGTCCTTCTGCCGATCGCTGGAACGCAGGTGAGCACGGGTGTTGATGAGTAGATGAGGGCTGGCTGGCGTAGGTGGAGAGCTAATGTTTTTAGCATAGCTCTGTGAGGTCCCGTTGCTAAGTTGGCTAAGTTAGCTTCAATGGCGTCGTTAGCACAGCATTGTTAACCTTCGCCAGCCTGGAAAGCATTAACCGTGTATTTACATGTCCACGGTTTAATAGTATTGTTGATTTTCTATCTATTCTTCCAGTCAGGGGTTTATTTTTTTGTTTCTATATGCAGTTAAAGCACGATGCTATCACGTTAGCTTGTAGCTAAAGCATTTCGCCGATGTATTGTCGTGGAGATAAAAGGCACTGAATGTCCATTTCGCGTTCTCGACTCTCATTTTCAAGAGGATATAGTATCCCAGGTGGTTTAAAATACAAATCCGTGATCCACAATAAAAAAAGGAGAGAGTGTGGAATCCAATGAGCCAGCTTGTACCTAAGTTACGGTCAGAGCGAAAAAAGATGCATCCTGCACTGCACTCTAGTCCTTCACTGTAACGTTCCTCATCTACGAATCTTTCATCCTCGCTCAAATTAATGGGGTAATCGTCACTTTCTCGGTCCGAATCTCTCTCGCTCCATTGTAAACAACGGGGAATTGTGAGGAATACTAGCTCCTGTGACGTCACGCTACTTCCGCTACAGGCAAGGCTTTTTTTTTTATCAGCGAGCAAAAGTTGCAAACTTTATCGTCGATTTTCTCTACTAAATCCTTTCAGCAAAAATATGGCAATATCGCGAAATGATCAAGTATGACACATAGAATGGATCTGCTATTCCCGTTTAAATTTAAAAAAATAATTTCAGTAGGCCTTTAAGTTCCCACGTAAGCTGTAGTCTATCCCAGCTGACTTTGGGCGAGAGGCCGGGTACACCCCAGACTGGCCGTCCTAGACTACATCCTTGTACTTTTACGAGTATGATGGTTTGTCACTAAAAAGGCTCTCACAGGTTTTGATTTTGTACCCTTTGCACTTAACATGTACACCTTGAGAACATACCTTTACCACCTAGAAGTAGTACCCGACATACTTTCCCAACAAGGTGGATTCTCACGGCAATGGTACCCTCAAAGGTTCTGCTTTTATACCCTTGACACTTGATTTTTACATCTTGGAACCAGACCTAAAGCTTTTTTGGTTCTGAAACCTATGACTATGCATGTAGATCATTGCCACTTCATTGTTACATCAGACCAGACCTAAACCTTTTTGGTCCCGGAAGGCACAACCTACATACTTTGAACTCGGGCTATTTGTAAAAGGTTAGTTGTCTCTACGGTTGTACCCTCAAAGGTTCTTGACACTTGGGAACAGACCTAAACCTTTTTTGGTTCTGAAACCTATGACTATCCGTAAAGTGTGGCTTTTCACTAAGGTTGTACCCTCAAAGGTTCTGCATGTATACCGTTGACACTTTATTGTTACATCAGACCAGACCAAACCTTTTTGGTTCTGGAAGGCACAACTTACATACTTTGAACTCTGACTATTTGTAATAGGTTGTTTGTCTCTAAGGTTGTAATCTCAAAGGTTCTGCATGTACACCCTTGCCACTTTATTGTTACATCAGACCAAACCTAAACCTTTTTGGCTCTGGAAGGCACAACCTACATACTTTGACCTATGACTATCCGTAAAAGTTGGCTTGTCACTAAAGTGGTACCATGAAAGGTTCCACATTTATACCCTCTACACTTTATTGTTACATCATACCTGACCAAACCCTTTTGGTTCTGGGAGGCATAAACTACATACTTTGAACTTTATTTCTAAAAGGTTGCTTGTCTCTAAGGTTGTACCCTCAAAGGCTATTACCACTTTACTGTTACATCAGACCAAACCTAAACCTTTTTGGCTCTGGAAGGCACAACCTACATACTTTGACCTATGACTATCCGTAAAGGTTGGCTTGTCACTAAAGTGGCACCATGAAAGGTTCCGCATGTATACCCTCGACACTTTATTGTTGCATCATACTTGACCAAAAGCTTTTTGGTTCTGGGAGGCACAAACTACATACCTTGAACTTTATTTCTAAAAGGTTGCTTGTCTCTAAGGTTGTACCCTCGAAGGTTCTACATGTACACGCTTGCCACTTTGTTACAACAGACCAGACCTAACTAAACCTTTTTGATCCCGGAAGGCACCACCTACATACTTTGAACTCTGGCTATTTGTAAAAGGTTGGTTGTCTCTAAGGTTGTACCCTCAAAGGTTTAGCATTTATACCCTTGACACTTGATTTTTACATCTTGGGAGCAGACCTAAAACTTTTTTGGTTCTGAAACCTATGACTATCCGTACAGGGTGGCTTGTCACTGAGGTGGTACCCTCAAAGGGTCTGTTGTTCTACCCTTAGCTTTGATATATGGGAACATACCCATTTTTTTTGTTTGTTTTTTGGTTTTTTTCCCAAGATGGTGCCGCTGTAGTGGCTGCTGGTGGCAGGAGTTCTGTGCTCTTGTATCATCCTTTTGTGTTCCTGATGTTTCCCTCTTGTGGGGTTTTTGTGCCTTTTGGTTGGGGACCCTTTGGGACTATGCGACTAGGGGTGGCACTTTCCTGACTTCTGCTGCGCTTTTTTTGTGAACTTCTGGGTCTGCCTCCCGGGAGCCTTTTGGCCAGGGAGACCAGCTGCTGGGTCTCTGCCACACCAGAGTCCATTTAGAGAGACTGGCGGAGATGCGGATGAAGAGACAGGGCTGCGAAGCTGGCGCTGAGTGCCGGGACGGACAAGCTTCACAATGTCTTGGCTGAATGAGCGTGTATCGGACACCTCGGTCTCCTTAGACACATCCTCGCTCATCCATGCGGACTGTACACTGGCCGAGAGTTAGTGGGCGGCCGAGGGTGGAGTCGGCTCTCTTGGTTGCTTTGTTGGGTCTGCTCCTGTCTCTGGCCATGCTCCCCACACCCCAGCAGACAATGGGTCTATGGGTATTGAAATTATGTTTTTGCTTGGTTGCTTGTCTATGCATGTTTAATTATTTTTAGTTTTTTTATTGTTTTACTTATGTAGCTGTATGTAGAAATGGCACTCCCTCTGGGATTAATAAAGTACTTCTGATTCTGATTCTGAAACCTTTCAGACCTAGGAAAGGCACCCTACATGCTTTTATCCCAGAGTGGCTTGTCAGTGGGGAAGGTTCAGCTTTTGCACCTGGAAGCATTTAAGTCCCATCTTAAAACTCATTTGTATACTCTAGCCTTTAAATAGACCAACCTTTTTAGACCAGTTGATCTGCCGTTTCTTTTCTTTTCTTCTCTGCCCCCCTCTCCCTTGTGGAGGGGGGGGGGGGGGTACAGGTCCGGTGGCCATGGATGAAGTGCTGGCTGTCCAAGGTCGGGACCCGGGGTGGACCGCTCGCCTGTGCATCGGTTGGGGGCATCTCTGCACTGCTGACCCGTCTCTGCTTGGGATGGTCTCCTGATGGCACCACTATGGACTGGACTCTCACACTATTATGTTAGATCCACTATGGACTGGACTCTCACTAGTTTGTTAGATCCACTATGGACTGGACTCTCTCACTATTATGTTACATCCACTATGAACTGGACTTTCACTATTATGTTAGATCCACTATGAACTGGACTTTCACTATTATGTTAGATCCACTATGGACTGGACTCTCACTATTATGTTAGATCCACCATGGACTGGACTCTCTCACTATTATGTTAGATCCACTATGAACTGGACTTTCACTATTATGTTAGATCCACTATGAACTGGACTTTCACTATTATGTTAGATCCACTATGGACTGGACTCTCACTATTATGTTAGATCCACCATGGACTGGACTCTCTCACTATTATGTTAGATCCACTATGAACTGGACTTTCACTATTATGTTAGATCCACTATGAACTGGACTTTCACTATTATGTTAGATCCACTATGGACTGGACTCTCACTATTATGTTAGATCCACCATGGACTGGACTCTCTCACTATTATGTTAGATCCACTATGGACTGGACTCTCACAATATTATGTTAGATCCACCATGGACTGGACTCTCTCACTATTATGTTAGATCCACTATGAACTGGACTTTCACTATTATGTTAGATCCACTATTAACTGGACTTTCACTATTATGTTAGATCCACTATGGACTGGACTCTCACACTATTATGTTAGATCCACTATGGACTGGACTCTCACACTATTATGTTAGATCCACTATGGACTGGCCTCTCACTATTATGTTAGATCCACTATGGACTGGCCTCTCACTATTATGTTAGATCCACTATGGACTGGACTCTCACTATTATGTTAGATCCACTATGGACTGGACTCTCACACTATTATGTTAGATCCACTATGGACTGGACTCTCACTATTATGTTAGATCCACTATGGACTGGACTTTCACAATATTATGCTAGACCCACTCGACGTCCATTGCATCCGGTCTCCCCTAGAGGGTGTGCGGGGGTCACCCACATCTGCGGTCCTCTCCAAGGTTTCTCATAGTCATTCACATTGACATCCCACTGGGTTGTGAGTTTTTCCTTGCCCTTATGTGGGCTCTGAACCGAGGATGTCGCTGTGGCTTGTGCAGCCCTTTGAGACACTTGTGATTTAGGGCCATATAAATAAACATTGATTGATTGATTGATTGATTGATTGATTGATTGACTTGAACGTTAGGTTTTTCCAAGTAGAAGAAAGTCTGACGATCCAGCATCTGGACATCTATCCTTGAAGTTTTTTGAAGAGTATTTTTTTTTTCTCTCGAATCAAACCAAATCCAAGGAAACCATAAGTGCAATCAAAGGGAATCTAGTGTAATTGTGTGTTTATATTGCCGCAGCTCTGATACCCGACGATTTTTCCTTATTCATGGCCTCACTTCATCTGCCAGCCAACCATTGAATAATTGAAGGAATTATCAGGCCAGGAGAGCCAAAGCCCCTCAGAAATGTGTCATGCCCCTGAGCAAAGCCTTGTAGGAAAGAAAAAAAAAAAAAAACCTACAGAAAGCAAGACCTCTAATTCCGTGTGTACGTACGTGTGTGTGTGTGTGTGTGTGTGTACAATATAACGCAACCCCAGCAAAGTCCCGCCCACGTGCAAAGTTAAAGCGCGCCGAGCTTTATGATGCCACGAACGGCAAGCGTGGACTGGCGGAGCACCAACACCTCCGAACAGCAGCGAAGGCACGCATGTCACATGCATTTACCATTCCGTCCAAATGCCGCGCTCCTATTTTCTCTGAAGTATTTTTTTTTTTTGTCGTCGTTGTTTTCGATGTCGCCAGATTCCGACGAGGCCGTTTGGCGAGCGTTAGCTCGGCACAAAGAATGTGACTGACGCAACATTAATCTCCGCACAAAGACGGCTGGCACGGGCACGGCGCGCAATTTCAGGCCTGTGAGGTGGCAACGTCACTCTGGATTTCTCAGCGCTCCTTCACCGGCCGCCCCCCCGCCCCCCCCCCGCCACACACGCCCCCTTCCCCGCAATTCTCATTTAGATCAAACTGAACGGGGGGGAGAGGATGCGAGACGCCGCCGCTTTCCATGTGTGACACGAGAGGCCTACTTTCCCAACACTTTTAGGATAATAAGGTGTGACCTACATGGGATGGAGTCCAAATCTAAGCTCCCAGCGCGGTTTTACAAAATACAAGAACGTTAGCAGGAGACATTTCACCTAGGGATGTCCTAGGTGAAATGATATGTCACCTAGGGCAGGCCGATAATATCGGCCTGCCGATATTATCGGCCGATAAATGCGTTAAAATGTAATATCGGAAATTATCGGTATCGTTTTTTTTATTATCTGTATGTTTTTTTTTAATTATTTTTATTTTTATTTTTTATTAAATCAACATAAAAAACACAAGATACACTTACAATTAGTGCACCAACCCAAAAAACCTCCCTCCCCCCATTTCTTTCTGTTATCAATATTCTGGTTCCTACATTATATATCAATATATATCAATACAGTCTGCAAGGGATACAGTCCGTAAGCAAGGGATACAGTCCGTAAGCACACATGATTGTGCGTGCTGCTGGTCCACTAATAGTACTAACCTTTAACAGTTAATTTTACTCATTTTCATTAATTACTAGTTTCTATGTAACTGTTTTTATATTGTTTTACTTTCTTTTTTATTCAAGAAAATGTTTTTAATTTAGTTATCTTATTTTATTATTATTTTTAAAAAGTACCTTATCTTCACCATACATGGTTTAAGATTAAGATTAATGTACCAATGATTGTCACACACACACTAGATTGTCCAAATTAGGCATAATAATGTGTTAATTCCACGACTGCATTTATCGGTTGATATCGGTATCGGTTGATATCGGTATCGGTAATTAAAGAGTTGGACAATATCGGAATATCGGAATATCGGATATCGGCAAAAAGCCATTATCGGACATCCCTAATTTCACCCATAAAGAACTTTGAACATTAGGGATGATGTTTGATAAGAAATTATCGAGTTCGAGCCCATTATCGAATCCTCTTATCGAACCGATTCCTTATCGATTCTCTTATGGAAAAAAACACAATATTTGGTTTAACAAAAGCTCACTTTTATTTTAGAAGAAAAAAATTAAATAAATAAATAAATATTGACTGTTACCCCCCCTAAAAAAATATATATATATATATTGACTGTTGTTACCCAAAGTATATTAAGTGGGATTTTTCAGAAAAACAAATATATACAGTAACACAAAAACAACATGTCTCTGTGATCACTATAGGTGTATAATTTATAATATAGTGTTAAATAAAATCAGTCCCTTGGGCACAAAACTGAAAATAATACAGCTCTCCAAAAAGTGCACTTCTGCTGCTATTGGAACATACTAACTCAGGGGTGTCCAAAGCGCAGCCCGGGGGCCATTTGCGGCCCGCAGCTAATTGTTTACCACACATTCTGGAAATACTATTGTAAAAATAAAAAAGAAGATTAAAAAAAGTGGAATGAGGTGAAATCTAACGAGAAAAAGTTGCAATGATACAAAAGCTGCCATGCAGGCTGTTTTTTTCTTTTCTTTTGTCTTTCTTCATTTTTCTTTTTTTGCCATTGCTCAAAAAAAAAAATAATGACAAAAAATCCATGTTACAATGAATTACTTTCAGGGCTCCAATTACTTCAAATATTTCACTTTAAAATGTTTTATGTGGTAAATATTGCATATAGTGTGTAGTAGCCATATAAAAACATCAAAGTTTTCTTTGACAAAAGCGCATAAAACAAACAAAATAATAGTTCCAGCATAAAATGGACAGATATATCTGAGGTTGATCTCGTAACTTTTAGTGTTGAAAGTAAAAGAAAAACCTAATAAAAATTTATCACTTTATGAGCGGGGCACCTTTTGGATCCTAAATATATTTAGTGATTTTTTATTTATCTTTTCACTGTGATTACTCAAAAATATGAAATAATTAAAATCAATGGTGTCCTGCATTATTGATCTTTTAGGGCTCTAATTACTAAATACTGCATATTTCAGTTTTACTATAAAAAAAACGAAGTTGTTTTTGACAGAAAAGCCATAAAACATTTATTTTTATTTTGTATTACTTTATATCAACTTGAAGTTGATATACAGATTTACTGTAAGCGTTAAATAATTAAAAAAAAAATATTAATCTGACTTATTTGTAACATTTTAATGACTGAGACCCTTTATGGTCCCCGGAACCTCTAAAGCAGGGGTCACCAACGCAGTGCCCGCGGGCACCAGGTAGCCCGTAAGGACCAGATGAGTAGCCCGCCGGCCTGTTCTAAAAATAGCTCAAATAGCAGCACTTACCAGTGAGCTGCCTCTATTTCTTAAATTGTATTTATTTACTAGCAAGCTGGTCTCGCTTTGCCCGACATTTTTAATTCTAAGAGAGACAAAACTCAAATAGAATTTGAAAATCCAAGAAAATATTTTAAAGACTTGGTCTTCACTTGTTTAAATAAATTCATTAAGTTTTTTACTTTGCTTCTTATAACTTTCAGAAAGACAACTTTGGAGAAAAAATACAACCTTAAAAATGATATTAGGATTTTTAAACACATATACCTTTTTACCTTTTAAATTCCTTCCTCTTCTTTCCTGACAATTTAAATCAATGTTCAAGTAAACCTATTTTTTTATTGTAAAGAATAATAAATACATTTTAATTTAATTCTTCATTTTAGCTTCTGTTTTTTCGACAAAGAATATTTGTGAAATATTTCTTCAAACTTATTATGATTAAAATTCAAAAAAATTATTCTGGCAAATCTAGAAAATCTGTAGAATCAAATTTAAATCTTATTTCAAAGTGATTTGAATTTATTTTAAAATTTTTGTTCTGGAAAATCTAGAAGAAATAATGATTTGTCTTTGTTAGAAATATAGCTTGGTCCAATTTGTTATATATTCTAACAAAATGTAGATTGGATTTTAACCTATTTAAAACATGTCATCAAAATTCTAAAATTAATCTTAATCAGGAAAAATTACTAATGATGTTCCATAAATTCTTTAAATTTGTTCAAAAAGATTCGAATTAACTAGTTTTTCTCTTCTTTTTTTCGGTTGGATTTTGAATTTTAAAGAGTCGAAATTGAAGATGAACTGTGTTTCAAAATTTAATTTTCATTTTTTTCGTGTTTTCTCCTCTTTTAAACCGTTCAATTAAGAGTAAATATCATTAATTATTAATAATAACATAGAGTTAAAGGTAAATTCAGCAAATTGGCTATTTCTGGCAATTTATTTAAGTGTGTATCAAACTGGTAGCCCTTCGCATTAATCACCACCCAAGAAGTAGCTCTTGGTTTCAAAAAGGTTGGTGAACCCTGCTCTAAAGGTAAAATAAAAAATAAAAAATGCATATATTTTGTTATGGTTTGAAAATGAAAAATATCAAAATGGCCCCCACATGCTTTAATTTTTCCGTTTCCGGCCCTCAGTGGAAAAAGTTTGGACACCCCTGTACTAACTACACACACTATGACACTAAGAACACCACAGTCATCAATCAACAATTCTTCTTCCCGTACATGAGAGCGAAGCCTGGCAATAATTGCATATTGCCAGTTCTGAGGTTATACAGCTTGGTAGACAGCTAACAAACAATCCAAGACGTCTAATAAAGTTCCAAAGCAGATTAATCCATTTAGGCTCTTTATTGTCGTTGATCTTGCTTTGTCTTTTCCTATCTTTACTTTTGTCTTGCACTGGACTGTTATTTATTTATTTATTTTAAACTGAAATACACACAATGACAAATGTATAAGCTAACATACTGAAATGTAATACACAATATGTAAATATTAGCTTCACACAAATATACAGTACTATCATCAAACAAATTGTGAGTGTTGAAACTATTTCGATGGTGGAAACACACGACTGGCAGCCATTTTAAGTCTTCGAAACATCCATTGAAACAGTGCACAAAAATCGTTTTTCAATAGACATCTTACTATCAAATTGAAACACTTTCCACTTTAAAGGCCTACTGAAAGCCACTACTAGCGACCACGCAGTCTGATAGTTTATATATCAATGATGAAATGTTAACATTGCAACACATGCCAATACGGCCGGGTTAACTTATAAAGTGACATTTTAAATTTGCCGCTAAACTTCCGGTTCGAAACGCCTCTGAGGATGACGTATGCGCGTGACGTAGCCCGGCGAACACGGCTTCCACATTGAAGCCAATACGAAATAGCTGTTTTCATCTCATTCTGGGTGTATTCTGGACATCTGTGTTGGTGAATCTGTTGCAATTATGTTCATTGCATTATGGAGAAAGAAGCTGAGCAAGCAAAGAAGAAAGTTCTCGGTGCAAAGCGGACGTATTTTGCGAAGGAAGTCAGCAGCAACACAACACAGCCGGTGTTTCATTGTTTACATTCCCGAAAGATGCAGTCAAGATGGAAGAACTCGGATAACAGAGACTCTAACCAGGAGGACTTTTGACTTCGATACACAGACGCCTGTAGAGAACTGGGACAACACATACTCTTACCAGGATTACTTTGATTTGTATGACAAAGACGCAGACGTGCTACTGTGAGTATGCAGCTTTGGCTTCCAAACATTTGATCGCTTGACCGTACGTGCGCGTTACGTACGTAACTTTGTTTAAATATATAAGCTTTATGAACCTTGGGTTAGGTGAACGGTCTTTTGGGCTGAGTGATTGTGTGTGTTGTGCAGGTGTTTGAATTGGATTGGCGGCTTATATGGAGCTAGGAGCTAGGAGCTAGCATAGGAGCTAGGAGCTAGCATAACAAACACTGAGGTGTTTGTTATGCAGGATTAATTTGTGGCATATTAAATATAAGCCTGGTTGTGTTGTGGCTAATAGAGTATATATATGTCTTGTGTTTATTTACTGTTGTAGTCATTCCCAGCTGAATATCAGGTCACCCCCGCCTCTCACAGCATCTTCCACTCCCCATTTGTCCTTCACTTGCACTTTCCTCATCCACAAATCTTTCATCCTCGCTCAAATTAATGGGGAAATTGTCGCTTTCTCGGTCCGAATCTCTCTCACTTCATGCGGCCATCATTGTAAACAATAGGGAACTTTGCGTATATGTTCAATTGACTACGTCACGCTACTTCCGGTAGGGGCAAGCCTTTTTTTATCAGATACCAAAAGTTGCGATCTTTATCGTCGTTGTTCTCTACTAAATCCTTTCAGCAAAAATATGGCAATATCGCAAAATGATCAAGTATGACACATAGAATAGATCTGCTATCCCCGTTTAAATAAAAAAAAATCATTTCAGTAGGCCTTTTTAATATTGAGTTACATAAACAAGTTAAACAGTTTACTTACAGACTTATCTTTTCCAAGGCTTGTAGGAGCTAACACAACTTGTCTACTTCTCAATTGTCTCATGAACTGAACTGCCCAAACTAATGACGCGTAGTATTTTCATATCGCCACAAGGTGTCAATAAGAGTCTACAATCAAATGGGCATAACATTGCGTCCCACGGGGCATTTTCTTCTGGGAAGGGATTCGTTCTCAGGGATTCGAATAAAGAACTAACTATAGTGGTCTCGATAACGGGATTCGAGACGACTCGGTTCTTTTCTTATCGAATAACCGGGAAAACCGGTTTCGAGCATCATCCCTATGGAACATCCTTCAAGGTGAAAAGCATGTAATATTCATTTTAGCTCCGCTACTTTAGCACCAGTGAGCGCGGGCGGGGGGGGTAAAAAAATAACCAGACGGCCGACGGTGACATGTGCAATACTGTACACTCCGCTGACATGGGTGAAGGATGGCATCCGTTTTGGGGTTTTCAAATATGGCTGCGTCCCGCTGTGTGCAATACACCCCCCCCCCCTTTTTTTTTTCCATGAATAAAAGAAACCAGCGCGTTGACAAATAAAGAAAAGTTCACATTGCAGCAGCATTTCATCACATATCACACCATGGAAATGTGTTACATGACAGTTTAATTGGCACGGGGGAGGGGGAAAAGGAAGGAAAGGAGGTGCGGGGGGGGGGGGGGGGTATCTAAGGTTTTGTTTTTCCACTCAATCTTGGAATAGAAAGCATACCGTATTTCCCGGACTATAAGGCGCACTTAAAGTCCTTTCATTTTCTCAAAAATCGACAGTGCGCCTTATAACCC
Source organism: Entelurus aequoreus (assembly GCF_033978785.1). Classification (NCBI taxonomy): domain Eukaryota; kingdom Metazoa; phylum Chordata; class Actinopteri; order Syngnathiformes; family Syngnathidae; genus Entelurus; species Entelurus aequoreus. The sequence continues at coordinate 3,991,076 of NC_084738.1, forward strand.
GGTGCGCCTAGTGTACGGAATAATTCTATTATCTTCTTTTTTTTTTGGCACGTGGTGTAATGATAAGGGTGACCAGGAGATGGCAGTCACACATAAGAGATACGTGTATACTGCGATATGACTCAAGTAAACAACACCAACATTTTATATGTTCATTACCGCCATCAATTACCATGCTTTCGTTTTTTATAATCTTTATTTCAATAACTATGTCATCTGAAATAGTACTTACAAAACAACAAAACAAAATACAGCATTTATTTTCAAATCATCTGGATTTATACAGAAATCTGAATTATGTGTTCAGCAGCCTTAAGGTAAATACCGTATTTTTCGGACTATAAGGCGCACTTAAAGTCCTTTCATTTTCTCAAAAATCGACAGTGCGGAATAATTCTGGGTGTGCTTACCGACCTCAAAGCTTTTTTTTTGTTGTTGTTGTAATGATAAGTGTGACCAGTAGATGGCAGTCACACATAAGAGATACGTATAGACTGCAATATCCCTCCGTCCATCCATTTAAAATAAGTCATATATTATTATTATTTGTATAATTCAATGCATGAACGTTTAGATTAACTTCAGATCTTTCTGTCAATATAAAGTAAAAAAAAAAAATTAAAAAAATTAACACTCTTTTTGTCAAAGAAAACCAAGTTTTTTTATGGCAAAAACACAAAATGTGCAATAGTTCCTACCCTAAAAATGTAAAAGTGGAATATTTGTTGTAAAGTAATTAGGGCCTTAAATAGGTCAATAATTCATAACATTGCATCAAGTTCAATAATAAATCAAATAAAAGTGTTATAACTTGCATCAAGTTCAATAATAAATCAAATAATTTGCATCAAGTTCAATAATAAATAAAACAAACGTGTTATAACTTGCATTGATTGATTGATTGAGACTTTTATTAGTAGGTTGCACAGTGAAGTACATATTCTGTACAATTGACCACTAAATGGTAACACCCGAATAAGTTTTTCAACTTGTTTAAGTCGGGGTCCACTTAAATTGATTCATGATACAGATATATACTATCATATATACTATCATCATAATACAGTCATCACACAAGATAATCACATTGAATTATTTACATTATTTACAATCAGGAGTGTGGAGGGGGGGTGGGGTGGGGGGGGTGGGGGGGTGGGGATATGGACATCAAGTAGTGGACATAGAGAGAGAGAGAGAGAGAGAGAGAGAGAGAGAGATCAGAAGGCATAAGAAAAAGAATCTGCATTTGATTGTTTACATTTGATTATTAGCAATCCGGGGAGGGTGTTAGTTTAGGGTTGTAGCTGCCTGGAGGTGAACTTTTATAGCGGTTTTGAAGGAGGATAGAGATGCATCAAGTTCAATAATAAATCAAATAAAAGTGTTATAACTTGCATCAAGTTCAATAATAAATCAAATAAAAGTGTTTTAACTTGCATCAAGTTCAATAATAAATCAAATAAAAGTTTTATAACTTGCATCAAGTTCAATAATAAATCAAATAAAAGTGTTATAACTTGCATCAAGTTCAATAATAAATCAAATAAAAGTGTTATAACTTGCATCAAGTTCAATAATAAATCAAATAAAAGTGTTATAACTTGCATCAAGTTCAATAATAAATCAAATAAAAGTGTTATAACTTGCATCAAGTTCTATAATAAATCAAATAAAAGTGTTATAACTTGCATCAACTTCAATAATAAATCAAATAAAAGTGTTATAACTTGCATCAAGTTCAATAATAAATCAAAAAAAGGGTTATAACTTGCATCAAGTTCAATAATAAATCAAATAAAAGTGTTATAACTTGCATCAAGTTCAATAATAAATCAAATAAAAGTGTTATAACTTGCATCAAGTTCAATAATAAATCAAATAAAAGTGTTATAACTTGCATCAAGTTCAATAATAAATCAAATAAATGTGTTATAACTTGCATCAAGTTCAATAATAAATCAAATAAAAGTGTTATAACTTGCATCAAGTTCAATAATAAAAAAAAGTGTTATAACTTGCATCAAGTTCAATAATAAATAAAAAAAAGTGTTATAACTTGCATCAAGTTCAATAATAAATCAAATAAAAGTGTTATAACTTGCATCAAGTTCAATAATAAATCAAATAAAAGTGTTATAACTTGCATCAAGTTCAATAATAAATCAAATAAAAGTGTTATAACTTGCATCAAGTTCAATAATAAATCAAATAACTTGCATCAAGTTCAATAATAAATAAAACAAACGTGTTATAACTTGCATCAAGTTCAATAATAAATAAATAAAAAGTGTTATAACTTGCATCAAGTTCAATAATAAATCAAAAAAAGTGTTATAACTTGCATCAAGTTCAATAATAAATCAAATAAAAGTGTTATAACTTGCATCAAGTTCAATAATAAATCAAATAAAAGTGTTATAACTTGCATCAAGTTCAATAATAAATCAAATAAAAGTGTTATAACTTGCATCAAGTTCAATAATAAATCAAATAACTTGCATCAAGTTCAATAATAAATAAAAATAAAAGTGCCACTTTGCAATCTTTGCAACAAAAAAAAGGAGGAGCTATGCATTTGGCAAGACAGGGCAGTGAACATGAGTTTTACAGTACTCCAGCATTAGTGGCTGCAATGAGCCTGTTTTGCACTGCACAGCTTTTCAAATGGGGGTTGCAGACTTGACACTGCCACTCTTAAAACCTCATTGAGTTCGGGGCTGAGCTGCCTTGACGCGAGTGCTTCCCGGTGAATGACACACAGTGTGTCCAATGCGCATTTGGCGCAACCCTCTTTATTAGAGCCTGCAGCCCGTTTCTTGACCTGCCATGGTCTGTGCGCCATCACAGCAAAAGCCCACACAGTTTTCCCATTTAAGGTCGTGTTCTTTGAGGAAACTGTCCATTATCTCGAACAGCTCATCAGCAGTGGCTCTATTTTTGATGTATTTGCAAAACAGCAAATCCTCGCACAGTGACTCGCCATTCACAAAGCTTCCGCTTAGCCCCGCCCCCATTAGTTACTGTTGCTATGTCTGTCAAACTTTCGCTCCTACCTAGAAATGTAAAGCCTACAGTAATTTACATTTATTTATATAGCGGATTTCACAGACAGAATCACAAAGTGAATTGCAGTGTGTATAGAAAATGAAAGCATAGTAAAAAAAAATATCTAAGAATATAATTGAAAAAAAAAAAAAAAATTAAAGTGAAATTTCCTCCCGTTCCTCGCGCCCCACCTGTTATGTCTCTATTCCCCACCAGGGGGGCGCGCCCCACACTTTGAGAAACGCTGCCGTAGCCGATAAGCTTCTTCTTCTCGGGGCGGTATAGCTCGGTTGGTAGAGCGGCCGTGCCAGCAACTTGAGGGTTGCAGGTTCGATCCCCGCTTCCGCCATCCTAGTCACTGCCGTTGTGTCCTTGGGCAAGACACTTTACCCACCTGCTCCCAGTGCCACCCACACTGGTTTGAATGTAACTTAGATATTGGGTTTCACTATGTAAAGCGCTTTGAGTCACTTGAGAAAAAGCGCTATATAAATGTAATTCACTTCACTTAATTCACTTCACTTCTTTTTCTCTATCTTCTTGTTATGGGACATTCATCCTCCACTGTTGCCATTTCTAATATAAAGTAGTGTAAAGTTCTTACTTATATCTCGCCATGAAAGCGTTAAAACATACCGGTGTAGTGAGTTTACATTATTCACCCAAGAACTTTAGTTATTAGAGACAGTTTTTTACGGGACACATTTCCGGCGTTCTTGTTGTGCTAGTGAGCCACAGATGAGGAAATGCTGCTCCTCCGTTATTATTTTCAGTAAAATTAGAAAAAAATCCTAATATGACCCCTTTAAAAGCCTACTGAAAGCCACTACTAGCGACCACGCAGTCTGATAGTTTATATATCAATGATGAAATCTTAACATTGCAACAACCTTTATACACTTATAAAGTGCAATTTTAAATTTCCCGGGAAATATCTGTCTGAAAACGTCTCTGTATGATGACGTTTGCGCGTGACGTCACGGATTGTAGCAGACATTTTGGAACAGCACGGTGGCCAGCTTAAGTCGTCTGTTTTCATCACAAAATTCCACAGTATTCTGGACATCTGTGTTGGTGAATCTTTTGCAATTTGTTCAATGAACAATGAAGACTGCAAAGAAGAAAGCTGTAGGTGGGAAGCGGTGTATTAGCGGCTGGCTGCAGCAACACAACCAGGAGGACGGCCGGGGTGTCGTCGAAAGCCACAACGCCGTCCGCCGCCGCGCCGCTGTCCTCACCGGTGTCTGGGTTGACTTCCTCCGTCTCCGGGGCGCCGACCGCACCGATGATCGTGGTGAAGTCCTCCGTCGCGCCGTCGATCGCTGTAACGCAGGTGAGCACGGGTGGTGATGAGCAGATGAGGGCTGGCGTAGGTGGAGAGCTAATGTTTTTAGCATAGCTCTGTCGAGGTCCCGTAGCTAAGTTAGCTTCAATGGCGTCGTTAGCAACAGCATTGCAAGGCTTCGCCAGGCAGGACAGCATTAACTGTGTGGTTACAGGTCCAGGGTTTAGTTCAGTGTCTCCTGAGAGTAGAAGTAATAATAGTATTGGGTTTTTTTTGTTTTTGTTTTTGTTTTTGTTTTGGTTTTTTTAATAATAGTATTGTTGATCTTCGGTCTATCCTTCCAGTCAGGGGCTTATTTCTGTTGTTTCTATCTGCATTTAAGCACGATGCTATCACGTTAGCTCCGTAGCTAAAGTGCTTCGCCGATGTATTGTCGTGGAGATACAAGTCACTGTGAATGTCCATTCCGCGTTCACGACTCTCATTTTCAAGAGGATATAGTATCCCAGGTGGTTTAAAATACAAATCCGTGATCCACAATAGAAAAAGGAGAGAGTGTGGAATCCAATGAGCCAGCTTGTACCTAAGTTACGGTCAGAGCGAAAAAAGAAAGTCCTGCACTGCACTCTAGTCCTTCACTCTCACGTTCCTCATCCACAAATCGTTCATCCTGGCTCAAATTAATGGGGTAATCGTCACTTTCTCAGTCCGAATCTCTCTCGCTGCTGGTGTAAACAATGGGGAAATGTGAGGAGCCTTTCAACCTGTGACGTCACGCTACTTCCGGTACCGGCAAGGCTTTTTTTTATCAGTGACCAAAAGTTGCGAACTTTATCGTCAATGTTCTCTACTAAATCCTTTCAGCAAAAATATGGCAATATCGCGAAATGATCAAGTATGACACATAGAATGGATCTGCTATCCCCGTTTGAATAAGAAAATGTCATTTCAGTAGGCCTTTAATGCGCCTTTTGTATGAAAATAGACCTGAATAAACCTGCTCATCGGCAGTACGTCTTATAATCCGGTGCACCCTACGGTCCAAAAAAAAAAAGGTATTAGGATTTTTATTCAAATGTTTACTGCCGGTAAACTGCCTTGAAGAATGGTATGCCTGATTGACACCACGTAAACAAGACAGAGCCCTTTCATACAGCCTGTACATATATATATATATATATATATATATATATATATATATATATATATATATATATATATATATATATATATATATATATATATATATATATATATATATATGTATATATATATATATATATATATATATATATATATATATATATATATATATATATATATGTATATATATATATATATATATATATATATATATATATATATATATATATATATATATATATATATATATATATATATATATATATATATATATACATAAACTAGAGAACCATGATCGTCCTCTGCAGTGGACACATACTCAGTGGCCTAGTGGTTAGAGTGTCCGCCCTGAAATGGGCGGGTCGTGAGTTCAAACCCCGGCCGAGTCATACCAAAGACTATAAAAATGGGACCCATTACCTCCCTCACTCAGCATCAATGGTTGGAATTGGGGGGTTAAATCACCAAAAATGATTGCCGGGCGCGGCCACCGCTGCCGCTCACTGCTCCCCTCACCTCCCAGGGGGTGATGAAGGTTGATGGGTCAAATGCAGGGAATAATTTTTGCCACACCTAGTGTGTGTGTGACAATCATTGGTACTTTAACTTTTTTTAAATTTATGTATATATATATATAGCGCGCGGGGGTGACCTGATATTCAGCTGGGAATGACTAAAACAGTAAATAAACACAAGACATATATATACTCTATTAGCCACAACACAACCAGGCTTATATTTAAAGGCCTACTGAAATGATTTTTTTTTTATTTAAACGGGAATAGTAGATCCATTCTATGTGTCATACTTGATCATTTCGTGATAGTGCCATATTTTTGCTGAAAGGATTTAGTAGAGAAAATCGACGATAAAGTTCGCAACTTTTGCTCGCTGATAAAAAAAAAGCCTTGCCTGTAGCGGAAGTAGCGTGACGTCACAGGAGCTAGTATTCCTCACAATTCCCCGTTGTTTACAATGGAGCGAGAGAGATTCGGACCGAGAAAGTGACGATTACCCCATTAATTTGAGCGAGGATGAAAGATTCGTGGATGAGGAACGTTACAGTGAAGGACTTGAGAGGCAGTGATGGACGTATCTTTTTTCGCTCTGACCGTAACTTAGGTACAAGCTGGCTCATTGGATTCCACACTCTCTCCTTTTTCTTTTGTGGATCACGGATTTGTATTTCAAACCACCTGGGATACTATATCCTCTTGAAAATGAGAGTCGAGAACGCGAAATGGACATTCAGTGCCTTTTATCTCCACGACAATACATCGGCGAAATGCTTTAGCTACGAGCTAACGTGATAGCATCGTGCTTTAACTGCATATAGAAACAAAAAAAATAAACCCCTGACTGGAAGGATAGATAGAAAATCAACAATACTATTAAACCGTGGACATGTAAATACACGGTTAATGCTTTCCAGGCTGGTGAAGGTTAACAATGCTGTGCTAACGACGCCATTGAAGCTAACTTAGCAACTTAGCAACCGGACCGCACAGAGCTATGCTAAAAACATTAGCTCTCCACCTACGCCAGCCAGCCCTCATCTGCTCATCAACACCCGTGCTCACCTGCGTTCCAGCGATCGGCAGAAGGACGAAGGACTTCGCCCGATGCGTTTGGCGGCCCGGAGACGTAGGAAGTCAAGGTGAGGTCGGCGGCTAGCGCGGCTAGCGCGTCTGCTCTCCAACAAAGTCCTCCTGGTTGTGTTGCTGTAGTCCGCTGCTAATACACCGATCCCACCTACAACTGTCTTCTTTGCAGCCTTCATTGTTCATTAAACAAATTGCAAAAGATGTCCAGAATACTGTGGAATTATGAAATGAAAACAGAGCTTTTTGTATAGGATTCTACGGGGTACCATAACTTCCGTTATACTGACTTCGTCACGCGCATACGTCATCATACCGCGACGTTTCAGCCGGATATTTCCCAGGAAATTTAAAATGTCACTTTATAAGTTAACCCGGCCGTATTGGCATGTGTTGCAATGTTAAGATTTCATCATTGATATATAAACTATCAGACTGCGTGGTCGCTAGTAGTGGCTTTCAGTAGGCCTTTAAATGGAACTCAGATATTGGGTTTCACTATGTAAAAGCGCTTTGAGTCACTGGAGAAAAAGCGCTATATAAATATAATTCACTTCATCCGTCTCACAGACTGGACTTCTCAGCCCGGGACTCCGCCCCTTTGACCTGCAGCTGCCACTCACACTGACACCCGCCCGAAGGCCCCCTCTGTTTGTCTCTCCTCCCCGGGGGGTCAAGGGTCAAGGCGGGGGTGGGGGGCCTTGGCCAAAACACAGGGGCCAATTAGCAGGCGGTGCTACGAGCCTCCGCCTTGTTTATTAGCTGTTTAGCAAATTCCTGAATGCTCCATAATGCATGAGGCTGCACAATGCTTAATTACATCCGCCTGATTTGGATTCCGCGTTCAAAATGAATCGGTTTGATAGGCGGTCCCCGGGGAGGACGTGTAATTACCCAGTTGTTTTCATTTGGACCGGCGGCTCCTGCAACCAGGGGGTGGTGGGAGGGTTTCAAATACAATTAAAGCTGCAAGCAGCGTTGGTCGGGTCCGCATTTTGGGAGGTATTTGTTTCATGTCTCTAAGACGTTCCTACCGGAAGTTACAAGCAGTTTTGTCTGAGTTTTCCTCTGAGGAGCAGTTTTGTGTCTGTTTTCTTCAAAAATTATGTAGAGCGCAATTTTGAGTTTTGGGGTTCGGTTTTTTTTTAGATCGCAATTTCCACCAGTCCCGATGTGTGTGAGAAGTTTGGTGAGTTTCGAAGTATTTTAAAGGGGTCAAAAAGCAAAAATGAGTGTTTTTAGTCATTTTTAGTCTTGAACGAGGAATTGCCAACTTCCTGTTAATTTTTGCCCGAAGAAATTAATTAATGAAAAGTAGGTCTAAGTAAGACCTACATAGAGCTTTTTGTTTCATGTTTCTACGACATTCGTACTGGGAGTTAGAGGCAGTTTTCTTCCTAGGGGGGCGCTAGAGAGCAATTGTGATTTTTGGGGTTTGGTTCTTTTACCAAAGAGTTTTGTTCGCGTATTTTTATGTGTGCGAAAAATTTGGTGAGTTTTGAAGCATGTTAAGGGGGGCAAAGTCGTCCGCAAAGCTGCGGAATAATAATAATAAAGAATAATATAATAATTAAAGCTGCAAGCAGCGTTGGTCGGGTCCGCATTTTGGCAGGTGCTAGTCCTAATTAGATCGCAATTTCCGCCAGTCCTGATGTGTGTAAAAAGTTTGGTGAGTTTTGAAGTATTTTAAGGGGGTCAAATTACAGCGCAAAGAGGCAAAAATTAGTGTTTTTATGAAACTTTTGTTTTGAAGGGGTGATTGCCAACTTCCTGTTGATTTTTGCTGAAGGATGTTAGTGTATGAAATGTAGCTCTAAGTCAGACCTACATAGAGGTTTTTGTTGCATGTCTCTACGATATTCGTACTGGGAGTTAGAGGAAGTTGTGTCTGTGTTTTTTTCCTAGGTGCTGCGGCACAGTGGTTCTTTTCTTTGAAGGCTCGTAAAATCAAAACCGTAGCACTTATTAAAACGCTTCCGTCAACTTTTAATCAGAAGGGTTCAATCTCTCTCCTGTAGTATTTTGAAGCCGAAACGACAAACGCGCTCAGAGGAGATAATGTTTGATGTTAGGTGACCGGTTTTAACAAAAAGTTAGTTTTGAAGGAGGGATTGCAAACGTCCTGTTGATTTTTGCTGAAGGATGTCAATCTATGAAATGTAGGTCTAAGTGAGACCTACGTAGAGGCTTTTGTTTCATGTCTCTAAGACGTTCCTACCGGAAGTTACAAGCAGTTTTGTCTGAGTTTTCCTCTGAGGAGCAGTTTTGTCTCTGTTTTATTCAAAAATTGCGCTAGAGCGCAATTTTTAGTTTTAGGGTTCGTTTTTTTTTTTAGATCGCACTTTGCACCAGTCCCGATGTGTGTAAAAAGTTAGGTGAGTTTTGAAGTATTTTAAGGGGGTCAAATTACAGCTCAAAGAGGCAAAAATGAGTGTTTTTAGTCATTTTTTGTGTTGAAGGGGAAATTGCCAACTTCCTGTAGGTTTTTGCCCGAGGATGTAAAATTATGAATTGTAGGTCTAAGTGAGACCTACATACAGGCTTTTTGTTTCATGTCTCTATGACCTTCCTCGTGGGAGTTACAGGCAGTTTGTTTTTGTTTTTTTTCCTAGGGGGCGCTAGAGCGCAATTTTGATTTTTGAGGTTTGTTTTTTTTTTTTACTAAAGTGTGCTGTCCCAGTTTTTCTATGTGTGTATAAAATTTGGTGAGTTTTGAAGCATGTTAAGGGGGGCAAAGTCGTGCGCAAAGCTGCGGAATAATAATAAAGAAAGAATAAAACCTTACAAATTCAATAGGGTCCTTTGTCCCTGTACAAAGGACTCCCTGTGGGAGTCCTTTGTACAGGGTACTAGCGGACCCTAATAATAAAACCTTACAAATTCAATAGGGTCCTTTGTCCCTGTACAAAGAACTCCCTGTGGGAGTCCTTTATACAGGGTACTAGCGGACCCTAATAATAAAACCTTACAAATTCAATAGGGTCCTTTGTCCCTGTATAAAGGACTCCCTGTGGGAGTCCTTTATACAGGGTACTAGCGGACCCTAATAATAAAACCTTACAAATTCAATAGGGTCCTTTGTCCCTGTACAAAGGACTCCCTGTAGGAGTCCTTTATACAGGGTACTAGCGGACCCTAATAATAAAACCTTACAAATTCAATAGGGTCCTTTCGTCCCATTGCAAAAGGACTCCCTTTGGGATTCCTTTTGAAATGGTCCTGTGCGGACCCTAATAATAATAAAACCTTACAAATACAATAGGTTCCTTTGTAACCTGTACAAAGGACTCCCTGGGGGAGTCCTTTGTACAGGGCACAGGGCGGACCCTAATAAAGAATAATATAATAATAAAACCTTACAAATTCAATAGGGTCCTTTCGTCCCATTGCAAAAGGACTCCCTTTGGGATTCCTTTGACAATGGTCCTGTGCGGACCCTAAAAAGAAGTGTTTTAACAGCACACCTACTCCCTGCCACATAATGCGCATCCTCCTCGCCACGCGATAATAAGCTCGGGTTTCTCAAAACTCCAAATCCTATTTAGTTCCGTTCGACGTCGGAGCACTTTGCCGGGAACTATTTGATGCTAGCGCTTTTGAAATATTGATTTGAATGTGAAATGGAGAGGAGGCCTCTCATCCCCCCCCCGGCCTGTCTAATCCTATCCAGCAGCTGGAAAAAGGGATGACTTTAACACGTCTTTTTGTTGTTGCACTATGTTTGTACGAGTCGAAAAACCTGCAACTCACAAGCCCGCGTGTTAATGCGGAATAAACGCCGATCCGCACTTTGCCGCGTGGAATGTCTGGCACCTCCTGCAAATTACCAGCGTGGTGTGCACGTGTTTACCCGACACCTCACCTCCCCGCTGATGAAAAGCACACAGATGTGCAGTCAAGTACTTTGCAAAAAACAAGCTCTCCTCTCACAGGCAACAACAACTTAATAATAATAAAACGCACACAATTGTGGCTTACACATTCAAAAAAAGGTGTTGTCACTATTATTTAGCGTGTGCTCATGTTTCCCTCTGCTGGACGTTTTTATTTTACTACATGCCTCACAGAACTCCATCAAGTGATGGTAAATGTTAATGGTAACACTTTAGTATGGAGAACATATTCACCATTAATTAGTTGCTTATTAACATGCAAATTAGTAACATATTGGCTCATTATTAAGTACTTATTAATGCCTTATTCTGCATGGCCTTACCCTAACCCTAACCCTAAAACCCTAACCCTAACCAAATAACTGTACATTAAGTCTTTGTTACTTAGAATATGTTCCTCTAGTGTCCAAATAACTGTACATTAAGTTTTTGTTACTTAGAATATGTTCCTCTAGTGTCCAAATAACTCTAAATTAAGTCTTTGTTACTTAGAATATGTTCCCCTAGTGTCCAAATAACTCTAAATTAAGTCTTTGTTACTTAGAATATGTTCCCCTAGTGTCCAAATAACTGTACATTAAGTCTTTGTTACTTAGAATATGTTCCTCTAGTGTCCAAATAACTGTACATTAAGTCTTTGTTACTTAGAATATGTTCACAGAGTGTCCAAATAACTCTAAATTAAGTCTTTGTTACTTAGAATATGTTCCCCTAGTGTCCAAATAACTCTAAATTAAGTCTTTGTTACTTAGAATATGTTCCCCTAGTGTCCAAATAACTGTACATTAAGTCTTTGTTACTTAGAATATGTTCCCCTAGTGTCCAAATAACTCTAAATTAAGTCTTTGTTACTTAGAATATGTTCCCCAATGTCTGATAGAGTTCTAAAAACGTTATGACAGACCACCTCAAAAAAAACGGAATGGAATTTTACAGTTTTTTACTGAATGGGACACCCAAAATCTATATAAAAATAAAGAAAGTGGGATTTACAATATTAACTATAAACAATAAAACACTGAATATAAACAACATTTTAACATGTAGCATGCCTGGTATAAAGAAAAACACACTTTTAGATGAGAAATATTGTATAAAAACAATACAATAGAACAGAACTGGGCAAACATTTTGACTCAGGGGCCATATTGAGAGAGAAAATGTGTCTGGGGGGGCCAATGTGTATGTGTGTATAAATGATATGTACACATTTAGCTGTAAAAAATCTTTCCTGGGTCCCTTTTTTCCAGGAACACTAATACCAAAAGTCTCAATGTCCGACAGAGTTCTAAAAACGTTATGACAGACCACCTCAAAAAAAACGGAATGGAATTTTACCGTTTTTTACTGAATGGGACACCCAAAATCTATATAAAAATAAAGAAAGTGGGATTTACAATATTAACTATAAACAATAAAACACTGAATATAAACAATATTTTAACTGTTATAAGGAAAAACACACTTTTAGATGAGAAATATTGTATAAAAACAATACAATAGAACAGAACTGGGCAAACATTTTGACTCGTGGGCCATATTGAGAGAAAAAATGTGTCTGGGGGGGCCAATGTGTATGTGTGTATAAATGATATGTACACATTTAGCTGTAAAAAATATTTCTTGGGTCCCTTTTTTTCAAGAACACTAACACCAAAAGTCACAATGTCCGATAGAGTTCTAAAAACGTTATGACAGACCACCTCAAAAAAACCGGAATGGAATTTTACAGTTTTTTACTGACTGGGACACCCAAAATGTACATGAAAATAAAGAAAGTGGGATGTACAATATTAACTATGAACAATAAAACACTGAATATCAACAACATTTTAACTGTTTGAAAGAAAAACACACTTTTAGATGAGAAATATTGTATAAAAACAATACAATAGAACAGAACTGGGCAAACATTTTGACTCAGGGGCCATATTGAGAGAAAAAATGTGTCTGGGGGGGCCAATGTGTATGTGTGTATAAATGATATGTACACATTTAGCTGTAAAAAAAATCTTTCTTGGGTCCCTTTTTTTCCAGGAACACTAATACCAAAAGTCACAATGTCCGATAGAGTGCTAAAAACGTTATGACAGACCACCTCAAAAAAACCGGAATGGAATTTTACAGTTTTTTACTGACTGGGACACCCAAAATGTACATGAAAATAAAGAAAGTGGGATGTACAATATTAACTATGAACAATAAAACACTGAATATCAACAACATTTTAACTGTTTGAAAGAAAAACACACTTTTAGATGAGAAATATTGTATAAAAACAATACAATAGAACAGAACTGGGCAAACATTTTGACTCAGGGGCCATATTGAGAGAAAAAATGTGTCTGGGGGGCCAATGTGTATGTGTGTATAAATGATATGTACACATTTAGCTGTAAAAAAAATCTTTCTTGGGTCCCTTTTTTTCCAGGAACACTAATACCAAAAGTCACAATGTCCGATAGAGTTCTAAAAACGTTATGACAGACCACCTCAAAAAAACCGGAATGGAATTTTACAGTTTTTTACTGACTGGGACACCCAAAATGTACATGAAAATAAAGAAAGTGAGATTCACATTATTAACTATGAACAATAAAACACTGAATATTAACAACATATGAACATATTGTACATATTTTACACAACAAAAAAATATAACAAACAGCAAAATATGAATGCAAAGTGAAATAAACACCTACAAATATGATATGTTATCCCTTTTATGCAGAAATTTGTTGTAAAAATCTGCTTCCGCATGTGTTCCTGACACACGCGTTTGGGGCTGACTGCTCTGAAAACAAACCCAAATGTAAGAAAAACGAGAAAAATTTGAACTTTTCATATTAATTAATACATTTATTTATTTGAATTGGGACAATTCATATTCATCAACATAGTGCAACAATGTAGATATGCCGGAGTTTTAGCACAATAGCTCATTTTCATCCGTTGTCCTAAGGCAGGTAAATACAGTAAACATTCAACAGGTCATGATACAAAAGAATACATAAATCACAAAACAGTACACATTACAAGCACAGACCATGGACCAAAAAAAAATAAAACAAACAACAACAAAAAAAACAAGTGAATAATCAAAATGTGCGTGCATGTCTGATTAGTTTTCAACCACTGTTGAAGTGCATAATAACAAATAATAACACGCTTTGTCACTTATAACACTAAACTGATACTATAATATTTGTCTTAATATTTTACATTTTATCATGACAGTGGAATCTAATCGGCTCTTCAACAGGGTTTTGAAAATTGAAAAGTTAGGATGGTGAAGCAAATTTCTCCGTAAGAAACAATGTAAATATGAATAAAAGGTTCCAACCTGGACAAAAGTTTGTCTTCCAGTGAAGGTTTGTACACTTTGAACTAGGGATGGCCGATAATGGCTTTTTGCCGATATCCGATATGCCGATATTGTCCAACTCTTTAATTACCGATACCGATATCAACAGATACCGATATCAACCGATACCGATATCAACCGATACCGATATCAACCGATATATACAGTCGTGGAATTAACACATTATTATGCCTAATTTGGACAACCAGGTATGGTGAAGATAAGGTACTTTTAAAAAAAAAATGAATCAAATAAAATAAGATAAATAAATTAAAAACATTTTCTTGAATAAAAAATAAAGTAAAACAATATAAAAACAGTTACATAGAAACTAGTAATTAATGAAAATTTGTAAAATTAACTGTTAGAGGTTAGTATTATTAGTGGAGCAGCAGCACGCACAATCATGTGTGCTTACGGACTGTATCCCTTGCAGACTGTATTGATATATATTGATATATAATGTAGGAAGCAGAATATTAATAACAGAAAGAAACAACCCTTTTGTGTGAATGAGTGTAAATGGGGTGGGTTGGTGCACTAATTGTAAGTGTATCTTGTGTTTTTTATGTGGATTTAATAAAAAAAATTTTAAAAAAAACAAAAAAAACGATACTGATAATTAAAAAAAACGATAGCGATAATTTCCGATATTACATTTTAACGCATTTATCGGCCGATAATATCGGCAGACCGATATTATCGGACATCTCTACTTTGAACACAACATAAAGTGCGATACAGTACTGTATATCAAACAAACATAACAAGGATCAACTTTCTCATTGTTAACAAGTCAAAACAGCATCCTCTGTATGTGCTGTTCTACCAACAGAAGTCCCTTTGGTGCCCTCACAAACGATCAGGTCCTTAACTTTGACAACTGCTACAATCATAAACATTTAAAAAATTAATTCCCCTTGTCGTATTTTCAACATTTGACCTTTCAGATGTTGTTGTAGGAGGCATTTGATGCAGAAATTGAAGAGTTTAAAAAAAAAAATGTTTATGTATGTTTTTAGAGAAATGTTGTAATATTGCAACTAGGGATGATGTTTGATAAGAAATGATCGAGTTCGAGCCCATTATCGAATCCTCTTATCGAACCGATTCCTTATCGATTCTCTTATCGAATCCAGATAGGTTGTTGTATATGGAAAAAAACACAATATTTGGTTTAACAAAAGCTCACTTTTATTTTATAAGAAAAAAATAAAATTAAATAAATAAATAAATATTGACTGTTACCCCTCTAAAAAAAATTTAAAAAAAAAAATATTGACTGTTGTTACCCAAAGTATATTAAGTGGGATTTTTCAGAAAAACAAATATATACAGTAACATAAAAACAACCTGTCTCTGTGATCACTATAGGTCAGGTGTCACCAACGCGGTGCCCGCGGGCACCAGGTAGCCCGTAAGGACCAGATGAGTAGCCCGCCGGCCTGTTCTAAAAGTAGCTCAAATAGCAGCACTTACCAGTGAGATGCCTCTATTTTTTAAAATTTTATTTATTTACTAGCAAGCTGGTCTCGCTTTGCCCGACATTTTTAATTCTAAGAGAGACAAAACTCAAATAGAATTTGAAAATCCAAGAAAATATTTTAAAGACTTGGTCTTCACTTGTGTAAATTAATTCATTATGTTTTTTACTTTGCTTCTTATAACTTTCAGAAAGACAATTTTAGAGAAAAAATACAACCTTAAAAATTATTTTAGGATTTTTAAACACATATACTTTTTTACCTTTTAAATTCCTTCCTTTTCTTTCCTGACAATTTAAATCAATGTTCAAGTAAATTTATTTTTTTTATTGTAAAGAATAATAAATACATTTTAATTTAATTCTTCATTTTAGCTTCGGTTTTTTCGACGAAGAATATTTGTGAAATATTTCTTCAAACTTATTATGATTAAAATTCAAAAAAATTATTCTGGCAAATCTAGAAAATCTGTAGAATCAAATTTAAATCTTATTTCCAGGTCTTTTGAATTTCTTTTAAAATTTTTGTTCTGGAAAATCTAGAAGAAATAATGATTTGTCTTTGTTAGAAATATAGCTTGGTCCAATTTGTTATATATTCTAACAAAGTGTAGATTGGATTTTAACCTATTTAAAACATGTCATCAAAATTCTAAAATTAATCTTAATCAGGAAAAATTACTAATGATGTTCCATAAATTATTTTTTTAAGTTTTTCTCTTCATTTTTTTGGTTGAATTTTGAATTTTAAAGAGTCGAAATTGAAGATAAACTATGTTTCAAAATTTAATTGTCATTTTTTTCATGTTTTCTCCTCTTTTAAACCGTTCAATTAAGTGTAAATATCATTAAATATTAATAATAACATAGAGTTAAAGGTAAATTGAGCAAATTGGCTATTTCTAGCAATTTATTTAAGTGTGTATCAAACTGGTAGCCCTTCGCATTAATCACTACCCAAGAAGTAGCTCTTGCTTTCAAAAAGGTTGGTGACCCCTGGTATAGGTGAATAGCCATGCTTCGAGGCGTTTTTTCCGGTACATTATTTTTGCTGCTTGTGTGACATCACAGGAAATGACGTAGCTCAGTCCCACAGGGCATTTATTGTGGGACGGGATTCGAATAAAGAACCAACTCTTTTTATTTACTATAGTGGCCTCGATAACCGGAACCGGTTCTCAAAAAGGGATTAGAGTCCATGGAATCGGTTCTTCTCTTATCGAACGGTTCTTTTCTTATCGAACAACCGGGAGAACCGGTTTCGAACATCATCCCTAATTGCAACATTGGGCTTTGATGGGAGCAGAATTTCTGTATTTGTACTCACGTTGTCTGAACAACTAAGGGTTCATTTGCAGGGTTGATTGATTACTTAGCCCCATAACGGTATATAACATTAATAATAACCACACATTAGTTATATTTTTATGAAGTCATTCATTACAAATATGAAACAAGATAAAACTCTTAAAAAAAACGCTTTTTCCCCCTCTTTTATAATTGCAACAATTATATAACAAGCTCTAAATGAAATTTGATGCATCTGTTCCACAATAACTACATATGCACATGCTCCAGACATTGTAATAACAACCAAAAAATATATAAAAGACATTTTAATGACTTGAATCTGATGAATCCAGTCCAATGAAACAAATAGATTTTGTTCCAAGGAAACCTTGAGAGGTTGTGTGAGTTCATGGCCAGAAGGCGTGACTTATAAACAAATGTACGATCCAATAGCCTTGTGAGACTGAACAATAGGACCCAATGACTATGTAAATGTGGTAAAAAAATATATATAACAGATTGTTTTTTATGATGGTTAAAGGTAACGTTGTAATTTTACAACAAGGGGTGTTACAGGGTCAAAGGGGTCATATTTGTTAGAATAATTATACATTAGTTATCACACAACTGTTATGCTTAAAAGGCCGTTGCTCTAGTTATTGTCTATTCTGTACTTTTACTGCTTCGTGCGAGGGCACACAACTTGTTATCTTCCATGGCATGTTAGGGGTGGCCTCGCCGCAGATGTTTTTCTGTCTTTCAGCCTTGCTAACAGCCAAGGACGAACAAGCACCTCAACGGAGATAAGGCGTAGCAGGCAGACAAAGCAGAGACAGGGGGGGGCAATCACAAGGCCCCCAGCACATTCTGTCACGTATTGTGCGTACTGGAGCTGCTTGCGATATTTAGAAGCAGCCTCAGCATGTAACTAGGGAACTCCCGAACTGAATAAATAGAGGAAAGTGTGGACTGTTCCTCAGAGCGTAGGGTGAGACTGTAACTTAGTGTGCAGTTCCATGCGTTCTCCTCATGAGATAAATTGAACTCTGTCTCTGCCTGATTCCTTGCTTCTTGTTCTGTTTAATAGATAGTTCGGTGCTTAAACCTGACATATTATGATTTTTTTTCTAAATGTAAAACACTTCCTTGTGGTCTACATAACACATAATGGTAGTTATTTGGTCAAAATGTTGCATAGATGATGTTTTACGGATCATCTTCAAGCCGCTTTCTGACAGTCGCTTACGGATGCGTCGTTTTGTGGGTGGTCTTATTTACGTGGCTCACCTTCGACAGCGTCTTCTGTCCCGTCATCTTTGTTGTAGCGGTGTAGCGTGCAAGGACGGGAGTGGAAGAAGTGTCAAAAGATGGCGCTAACTGTTTTAATGACATTCAGACTTGACTTCAATCAATAACGGAGCAGCATCTCCTCATCCGTGGCTCACTAGTGCAACAACAACGCCCGAAATGTGTCCCGTGAAAAACCGTCCGACCGGAACTCTCTAATAACTAAAGTTCCTTGGGTGAATAATGTAAACTCACTACACCGGTATGTTTTAGCGCTTTCATGGTGAGTTTACTGACAGATATAAGTAAGAACTTTACACTACTTTATATTAGAAATGACAACAGCGGAGGATGAATGTCCCATAACAAGAAGATAGAGAAAAAGAAGAAGCTTATCGACTATGGTGTCGGCACGGACTACAATGGCGGACTCGCGCAAATTTTCAGGACCTATGCAGATCTCAAATACACATCAGCAGGTACCAGAAGGTAAGAAAGGTTGCTTTTGCATAATATTGCGAAACAAAACACCAGATAATATGTCAACTAATAGGTGCCATTTTGCGGTCCTTATACACACACCATAGTAACACTCGTATGTTTCAGTGGCCTAGTGGTTAGAGTGTCCGCCCTGAGATGGGTAGGTTGTGAGTTCGAACCCCGGCCGAGTCATACCAAAGACTATAAAAATGGGAGCCATTACCTCCCTGCTTGGCACTCAGCATCAAGGGTTGGAATTGGGGGTTAAATCACCAAAAAGGATTCCCGGGCGCGGCCACCGCTGCTGCTCACTGCTCCCCTCACCTCCCGGGTGGTGATCAAGGGTGATGGGTCAAATGCAGAGAATAATTTCACCACACCTAGTGTGTGTGTGTGACAATCAATGGTACTTTAACTTTGTAATGCCAATTAATCAATCAATCAATATTTACTTATATAGCCCTAAATCACAAGTGTCTCAAAGGGCTGCACAAACCACAGCGACATCCTCGGCTCAGATCCCACATGCGCCGATAATCCATCAAGCGGTGCGGCTTCATAGCTTACCGAAGTCGTACTAAAAAAACATTTTGACAGATATTTGAGTGCCGTGTGTAATGTTCTATATTCTCAATGGAACATTTAAAGTTTTAGTGTTGTTTACTTGAGTCTAGAGATGTCCGATAATATCGGTCTGCCGATATTATCGGCCGATAAATGCGTTAAAATGTAATATCGGAAATTATCGGTATTGGTTTTTTTATTATCAGTATCGGGTTTTTTTTGTTTTGTTTTTTTTGTTTGTTTTTTATTAAATCCACATAAAAAACACAAGATACACTTACAATTAGTGCACCAACCCAAAAAACCTCCCTCCCCCATTTACACTCATTCACACAAAAGGGTTGTTTCTTTCTGTTATTAATATTCTGGTTCCTACATTATATATCAATATATATCAATACAGTCTGCAAGGGATACAGTCCGTAAGCACACATGATTGTGCGTGCTGCTGCTCCACTAATAGTACTAACCTTTAACAGTTAATTTTACAAATTTTCATTCATTATTAGTTTCTATGTAACTGTTTTTACATTGTTTTACTTTCTTTTTTATTCAAGAAAATGTTTTTAATGTATATATCTTATTTTATTTGATTCATTTTTTTAAAAAGTACCTTATCTTCACCATACCTGGTTGTCCAAATTAGGCATAATAATGTGTTAATTCCACGACTGCATATATCGGTTGATATCGGTATCGGTAGATATCGGTATCGGTAATCAAAGAGTTGGACAATATCGGCATATCGGATATCGGCAAAAAGCCATTATCGGACATCCCTACTTGAGTCATATTGCAGTCTACACGTATCTCTTATGTAGGATTGCCATCTACTGGCCACACTTATCATTACACCATGTGCCAAATAAAATTGCTTCGAGGTCGGTAAGCCCAGCCAGAACTATTCCGTACATTAGGCGCACCGGGTTATAAGGTGCACTGTCGATTTTTGGAGAAAATTAAAGGATTTTAAGTGCACCTTATAGTCCGAAAAATACGGTACATTAACATTGGCAAATGGGCAGCTGACGAGAGGGGAAGGGAGTAGTGGTATCGCTGATGAAGTTTAAGTGGAGAGCAGAATCTTCCACTGACATGTTCCTCCTTTGCCTATAATTGATTTCTCCTGCCGTTATTGGTCGAGCCTTTGGCGCGCCCGCAGCTAGTTAACTGGCTCCCGCCGGGGTGCTCACCCCCCCCCCCCCCCCAAAAAAAACAGCTGAATTAATCAGCATTCCAGGTACGTATCGATTACACAATCAATGTCAGATTTTCTTTGCTCCACGCTCAAATGATGTGATGAAAAAAAAGCAGGGGGAAAAAGCTCAGTTTTCAATTCTATTGCTTTGATTGAAATTAGAAATCCACTCATTTTATGATTGATGGTTAACTTAACGGTTAAAGCAGCAAATCTAATGATTGGATTTCCATCCGTGTTCATTTGGATTTGATGGCTCAAAAAGCCAACGTGAGCCAACAAAATACTTCAGTAGTTGTCGTTGTCGTCCTGTTTTACACGTGCACTAACACACTGTGCAGGTTCTAGCTTCACTATATTGATGGGACACTATAATTAATGTGTTTACCAAAAGCATGCGGGATTGGCAAGCATGCGCTAATAATTTTAAAACCTCTTCTCACTCCGGCGCTTACCTTATGAAAATCACATTTAATAAAAAAAAACGTTATTATGGTCTTACCTTTAGGTATAAATGAGTCCATGCGCAGCTCCTATAGAAGTCTTCCTTATCTTTCTTCAGTTTTAAAAGTCTCTCTGTCTCGATGGAAATCTTCCTTTAAGTATTACCTCCTGCTTCGATTGAAAGTCCAGTTTAGAAAACTGTTTTATTTTAGATATGTAATCCTCCATGGTAAAAGTGCAAGCAGACAATGGCTGCTCACTCTTGCTGCGTGTTGTCTTCTTCTGCAGCACCGGTCTTCTGCAGTACCAGCAGTCGCAAGAAGGATCACTAGCGCCCTCTACCACCAGGAGGCGGAAGTCATTTAATGACTCATATTTGACCCGGCGGAAGTGCCAAGCATGCGCTAATTATTTTGCGAAACGAGTTTGACCCAGCTGTAATTCTAGGCAGATATATATATATATATATATATATATATATATATATATATATATATATATATATATATATATATATATATATATATATATATATATATAATAGCCCACAGCTAATTTTTTAACGGCCCCACGGGACATTCTAAAGATATTATTAGAAAAGAAAACGTAAAAAAAGTGAAATAAAAGAGCAAACAGGTGAGATGTTGCTCCAAAAAATAATAATGAATCGAAATCAATGTTGTTAAATGATTGACCGTTTTCAAGGCTCCAGTTACTTCACATCCCAAAGTTGCACTTTGAAATTTTTTTTTGGAAGAAAATATCGCATACTTTGTGTTTGCCGTATGAAAAATAAAGTTCTCTTTGACAAAAAAGGGCATAGAACAAAACGTGAAAAAGTATTGAAATCCTTATAATCGATGGATGGATCTGAAGGTGATCCAAAGCAGGCGTGTCAAGCTCATTTTCATTGAGGGCCACATCGCAGTTATGGTTGACCTTGTATGTAATAGTGAAAAAAATAAAAAATAAAAATAATAATAAAAAATAATAATAATAATAATAAAATTAAGAAAATGTACATATATATATATATATATATATATATACATATATATATATATATATATATATATATATATATATATATATATATATATATATATATATATATATATATATATATATATATATATATATATATATATATATATATATATATATATAAAAAATTAAGAAAACATAGTAAAAAATATTTACC